>NC_141252.1:20844568-20879568 GCF_054856555.1 Leptonotus elevatus
TTATAGTGTGTGTATATTTCCACTTCCAGGAACTACAATACCAGGAAAGTCAAACCTCTCTCGGCCCAAATGATAAATTTGTTCCTATCGTCCGGCAGTTCCTTACAGTGGCATCCTTCAGCTTGTCTGAAGTTGAGGAGTCATATGTTGAGGCAAAAGACCTGGTAAGAAACCACTTTTTCACCACATGCTCTTTTTGTAAGGTTGTTGACATTTACATTTACTACATACAATAGGCTACTTGCTTTGCTCCATATTTTTGATGACCCTATAGCAGTAGTTCTCAATTAGAATGAAAAAGGTCCAGAATTGTTATGTATTTATTTTTTTAGGAAGTCATAGGTCATTGCGTGGGGTGATTATGTTTTTATGTAGTGTAAGGGAAATCGGCCCAATTAATTATTAAATAAATTCTTGTTCATTATTAAATTAATAATCAATTGACTCATTAATTGAAGGAGACTCAAATTTAATGTTTTAATTAATTTTGAATCAGAACCCCGGAGCACCACATCTATTTTTGATTATTTATCAGGATAACAGATGAGAACCTCATTGAATCAGTCATTAAAATGAAGGCTGTAGCCTTTTTACAATTTTGTGAGTTCTTTTTTTCAGTTTAGAGATTACTGTAAATAATAAAACACACACTTGGTAAACAATCAGGTTTTGATTTTGTGCACGTTATTGTGCATGGGTGGGGGTGTGGTGGGGGTGGGGGTTCCACTGCAAACTGCACACATTCTCATCCACCTCTTTTTCTTATCAGTTAATTATTTGTATAATTAAAAACAAAATGACTCCAGTTTGACATGAACAAAAATTACAAAAAATGCTTTACTTTAATGCATGTAGTTATGTTTATTGCTCAAACACAACCTGTGCTACCTTTAACGTAACCATCCGCTGTCAAGCTAAGGGGATACTCTGTGGTCAAAATTAATAGTGTGATTAATCTGCGTTAATCCATGATTAATGCGATAATTTTTTGTGATTAATTAATTAGTTAACACTTTAACTTTGACAGCACTACTTGTATTACAGTGTTTGTTTAACTTACATCCCGTTTGCATTGTCACATTTCATGGTTTAAGCTTGCCAAAGCACTGCAACATTTTGGAGAAGACTCGTCCAAGCTTCAGCCTGATGAATTCTTTGGGATATTTGACACGTTCCTCTCGTCTTTCTCGGAGGCCAAACAGGCCAACGAGGACATGGCCAGACGCAAAGAGGAGGAAGAAAAACGGGCACTCCTGGAGGCCAAGGTTTGAGAAAAATTTTACTCCACTGCGAGATCTACCTGATCTACAAAAGGCTTGGATACATTATATTAGGCCATACACTATACATACAATGGTAAAAAAATTACACATTTGATAGTAGCGCTTAGTTTTGAGAAATTATTTCAAACGTTTGCAACTCACTTTCACAGATTGCAATGGTGGACAACATTATACATGTATATTATGCTAATAAGATACAAATTTAAAAAGTCATTATTTTTCCTTTCTTTTCTCCAGATGAAGAGAGAAAGGGAGCTGAAGGCAAAGAAAGCTCAAATAAAGGTGGCAGGACATGAAGGGGGGGAATTTGATGACTTGGTGTCAGCACTTCGCTCCGGTGAGGTGTTTGACAAGGATCTTTCCAAAATGATTCGCAAAAAACATCGGCGACAAGAGACTGTCAACAACAACAGGGAGAGACCAGCATCAAAACTCAACCAGTGACATGTCACTGAGGACCACAACTCAGTGGGACAGTGAAAGTGTTGCTTATAGCATTACAGTATAAGACGATGATGTTGTATTGACAGGATTCTACACTCAACAAAAAAAAACTTTAGTTTTTGGTCCCAGTTTTCGTGAGTTGTGGTCAAGCAAAATGTTTTCTACATACACAAATGGCCATTTCCCCAGATATTTTAACAAACCTGTGCAAATTTCTGTTAGGCTACATTCACACTGCGGGCAAATACGACCCAGATCGGATTTTTTTTTGCCCAAATGCAACCTGTATCTCACTTTTTTATGTCAGACTGAACAGCTCAAATCCAATTTTTTTTATATCCGACCTGGGTCACTTTCATATGTGGTCCTAGATCGAATATGTATCCGATTTTTTGCAATGCGACCACAGTCTGAATGGCCAGGTCGCACATAGCCGACCTCTTCGTCATCAAAAGTTCAAAATGCGCTCCGCACGGGTGGTGGGCATTACTCGGGAAAAGTATGTGAATTGGCAACGTTGTTTCGGTTAACAGTTAGTACCACTGATTGTCACACCCACCTTAGTGGGGCAAAATTCAGCAGCAGGGACCGCGCTTAGTAATCATTTTGGTGATCTAACCCCCCAATTCCAACCCTTTAATGCTGAGGGTCAAGCAGGACGGCATAGGCCCCATTTTTATAGTCTTTGGTATGACCTGGCCAGGGATTGTACCCACAACCTCCCAGTCTCAGAGCGGACACTCTACCACTAGAACACTGAGCTATTTATGACGTTATATTTGACTTTAATTTAATCTTCTTCTTTTCCTTTTGGCTTTTCTCTTCAGGGGTCGCCACAGCGAATCAATTGCCTCCATCTAACCCTGTCTTCCGCATCCTCTGCTCTCACACCAACTACCTTCATGTCCTCTTTAACAACATCCATAAACCTCCTCTCTGGTCTTCCTCTAGACCCCCTGTCTGACATTTGGAAACTCAGCATCCTTCTGCCAATATACTCACTATCGCTACTTCTCTATCAACATCCTCAAAGCAAATACTGCATCTGTGGTACTCTTCTTTTTTTTTTTTTTTTTACATGAAACCATACTGCTGCTCACAAATGTTCACCTCTGCCCTCAGTCTAGCTTCAATTACCCTTTTCCATAGCTTAATTGTGTGGCTTATGAGCTTTATTCCTCTGTAGTTGCTGCAACTCTGCACGCCTCCCTTGTTCTTAAAAATGGGCACCAGTACACTTCTCCTCCACTTATCAGGCATTTTCTCACTATCTAAGATCCTGTTGAAAAGCCCAGTCAGAAATTCTACTGCTCCCTCTCCTAGACACTTCCATACCATCAGGACCAAGTGCCTTTAACTCTTCATCCTCTTCAATGCCATTCTCACTTCATCCTTACTAATCTTTGCTACTTCTTGGTCCACAACAGTCTCTCTTCTATTCTTCGTTCTCTCTCATTTTCCTCATTCATCAACTCAACAAGTACTCTTTCCATCTTCCAATCACACTACTGGCATCTGTCAACACACTTCCATCCCTATCCTTTATTTACCTAATCTGCTGCACGTCCTTCTCACATCTGTTTCTTTGCCTTGCCAACCTGTATAGATCAGTCTCTCCCTCAACCTGTATAGAAGATCAGTATCTCCCCCTTTACTGTCCAACCTAGCATAGAAGTCATAGTAAGCCCCTTGTTTGGACTTTGCCACTTCTACTTTCACCTTACGCTGCATTTCCCTGTATTCCTTTCTACTTTCTTCAGTCCTCTCAGTGTCCCACTTCTTGTTAGCTAACCTCTTTCTCTGGATCCACTTCTGCACCTCCTCATTCCACCACCAAGTCTCATTATTTCCTTTCCTTCCAAATGACACACAAAGGACTGTCCTACCTGTCTCCCTGATTACATTAGCTGTAGTTGTCCAGTTATCTAGAAGCACCTCCTGACCATCCAGAGCCTGTCTCAACTCCTTCCTGAAAGTCATACAACACTCTTCCTTTTTCAGCTTCCACCATTTCGTCTTCTGCTCTACCTTTGCCATCTTTGTCTTCCTCACCACCAGAGTCATCCTACACACTACCATCCTATGCTGTCTGGCTACACTCTCACCTACCACTACTTTGCGGTCGCTGTTCTCCTTCAGATTACACCGTCTACACAAGATGTAGTCTACCTGTGTACTCCTACCTCCACTCTTGTAGGTCACCCTATATTCCTGCCTCTTCTGGAAGAAAGTATTCACGACAGACATTTCCATTCTTTTTGCAAAGTCAACCACCATCTGTCCTTTTGCGTTCCTCTCCTGGATACCAAACTTGCCCATCACCTCTGTTTCCAACATGTCCATTGAAGTCTGCACCAATGAAAACTCTCTCACTTCTAAGGATGCTCTTTCATCAAGGTCCAACCAAAAGTTCTCTTTCTCCTCCAGCTCACGTCCTACCTATGGCGCAAACGAACTAACAACATTGATCATCACACCTTCGATTCCTAGCTTCAGGTTCATCACTCTATCTGACACTCTTTTTACCTCCAGGACATTCCTAACAAACTCCTCCTTCACGATAACTCCTACTCCATTTCTCTTCCTATTCACACCATGATAAAATAACTTGAACCCTGCTCTTAAACTTCTAGCTTTGCTCCCTTTCCACCTGGTCTCCTGAACACATAGTATGTCCACCTTCCTCCCCTGCATCATGTCAACCAGCTCTCTACCTTTTCCTGTCATAGTCCCTACTCTCAGTCCTAGACTCTTGGTGTTCCTCTTCTCTTTCTTCCTATGAACACACCTTCCTCCTCTCCTTCTTCGACCAACATTAGTCCAGTTTCCACCGGCACCCTGTAGGTCAACAGCACCGATGGTGGTCGATGTTAACCTGGGCTAGACTGATCCGGTATGGAAGTCATATATTTGATTTGCATGTTTGATTTGGCCAAAGTTTTACGTCGGATGCCCTTCCTGACACAACCCTTTGTATTAATCCGGGCTCGAAGCGACACAAGAAGACACTGGCTTGTGCCCTCTTGCGGATACATTTTTTACTTAAATTTAATCCCACTTGAAAATGAAGTATAAAGTCGACATTTGTGGTGATATTAGTAATTTAGCCACGCAGAGGACTCATTTATTACACGTGGCAATAACGTGACGTCATCGATAGGAGAGGTTGTAGCGAGTATTGACTAGGGATGAGTACCTTTCACATTTGAAACCGGTACTGTTCCAATAGTCTGTACCTGGGAATTGATACCGGTACTCAACGGTACAAATTGTTGGTACTTTTGACCTCTCTCCTTTTTATATATTTTTTTGATTTGCTAAATTTTATTTAGGGTGGTAGTAAATGTTTATCATTGTTTATTTAATAGTACAAAAAATTTTTTTTAATCAATTTAACAATTACCTTTCAATATAGAAAACTTGAGAAATAAAAAATAAAATACATTTTCATTCAAATGAGCTAGAGAGGAATAGTAAAAATGTAGGTTTAACATTTTACAATTACTGAAGTATAATTAATAAACATAAGTTAATATTACAAAAAAAACACAGTGTGAATTTAAGTTCTGTGCAATGAACAACATTCCAGCATGATTGCATTCAGTGGGGGAAGATCGGCGCCGACACCTCCCTCCCGTGCGTTGATTGTGCATGGACATGCCAGCTTCTGCGCGGGGAGGAGGCTTTCATACTTCATAAACTGCAGTATATTTGTTTGGCTTGGCGGCGCAAAAATCTCGCTCGTTTCCTAACCTGGAAATGTAGGCGTCCCCGCGCCGTTCACGGCCCGGCCAGAACCAGGTTGCGTGCACGCTGCAGGGCAGACCGAGGCGGCGGTCGGTTGCTACCGCCGGCTGGGCTCCTGCGATCTCTGACAAACCGCACCCATGCATGTGAAATCCTGTGCGAGTGGGTGATGTCAGTACGCTGGTGCACGTATAATGTTGCGTTCAAGTGCGCCATGGAAAATCGTCAACTCTTCCACTCCCGCACACTCACAACTTTAAAAGACATGCTTCGGAACAGAAACATGGCACCGTTTGAATTTACATGAATCGGTGCTCTGAAGTACCGACCCAAATTGGTCCATACCACAAAAAGTACCATCTTCGGTACCCATCCCTAGTAGTGAGTAGGAGTGTTAAACAACGGAGCCAAGTGCTGCCGCTTTATTGAAATCAGCTTTCCTTGTCCTCAACTCTTCACTTTTAACATGCGGTAGGAAAGTGAGCAGGCAATTCAACTCCTCACGCATCACTCCTCTGTAAATATGAGATGGTAAAGATATTAGCCTCGACGACGGACTTGTAAAAGTCCATGGCCCTGACACTCTGGACCATTCGTATTTACTTACACATACACAATGTTGTGAGTGACTTCGTATCTTCATCTACTCATGCGGGTCACTTTGCGGACACATAACGTTCACACAGCAGACTAACTGAGGTCTCATTTAATATGTAATGTAAACGCTTACTCAAAAAGTCAGATTTCACCCAAAAAAATCACAATTGTGCATTAAGCCCTGCAGTGTGAACGTTAGGGATGGAAATCGAGAACCGGTTCTTGTTGAGAACCGGCTCCCAGTGTTTCCTTTCCAATTCCTTGGCATCGTTTGCTGTTTTTGCTAACGATTCATTCATCGGTTCCGTGTGGGGCAATAACGTCACAACATGCGCATCATTTCTGTGCGCGTCGAGCAACAAACGCTCGAAAGTTTGTTAATATCTTCAAAAAAAAACTAACAAAAGGCCAATTTGTAATATTTGCAAATTGGATATTTTGTCTAAGGGAGGAAACACTACCACTATGCAAACGCATTTGCACACACAGCATGCGATTACCGTCTGAAGTGTTTGGGAGCGCTCTGGGGTCCGGGAGGGAACAACCCAGCAGCAACGGCCGCCAGCAATGCAAGCATTCTCTCCTATCAACAGTCCAGGTACTCATGGTAACTATATTAGCGCCTGTTTGCCTTGATGTAAAATGTGCCGTTAGTGACTGTTAATGTTAAATCCCGTATCTCACTAAACGGCGCCAGCTTGCAAAGGTAAACGCCGCCAGCTTGCAAAGGTAAACGCCGCAGCCTGCAAGTGTTGTTGCTTTTTTTCATCAGGATTCAGTCAAGATTGCAAAAGATGCAAAGACGAACAGAACGAACCATAACTTAAAAGCAACACTCGCTACTTCCACACATTCTGAATCTGCTCTCGAGAGTCACACACCAGTCTTCTTACTGCGTCTGTTTTTCAGTGCTCAGTTATGAGTGTTGAAATGTTACTGGAGTTGGACATTGTTGTCACAAAATAATCTAGGTTGTATTTTGTAAATTCCTACAGAAGATTATTTAAAAAATTTTTTTAGTTATGTTTATTTTTAAATCTTTTTTTTTTCTTTTTTTTCTGGGGACCCCATTGAGGAGTCCTCAAATATGGACCTCTTAAAATTTCACTGTTGGGTTTGTAAGGCCATGTTACTTTTAAACATGCCTCTTGTCTACAGATATAACTAAGACATTAAAAAAAAAGTAGATGCTAATCTGTTTATTCACATTTTTTCCCAAAAATCGATAAGAGATTCGATAAAGAGCCTTCATTGAACATATGAACACAAAGAAAACACAATACAAGTCTAAAATATATATTGAAGTAAAAAAGGAAAAAAAAAGTTTATATATTCAAAAGGGATAGGAAGAAGTTAAAAGCGTATCTAGTCTACCCCTTATTCGTTTTATGCTAATAAAATAAGGTAATGTATTTCAACAAAAGTAAATGTATAAACCTAATCATATACAAGTGCACTTTAACACAAACACACATTTGCCAGCGACATATGCACACAAAATCAACAGACACATACCACAATACATCTATAAATCACATCCTCATACTCACATATACAATTTTCATTACACTCATACCAATACATCCAAAGAAATTACAGCATATGTACATTTTTAACAGCTCATGACTGATGTAAGTAAAAAATAAAAAAACTTTGCTTTTAAACTTTTTTTTTTTTTTAATTCAGCAAGTGACTGACATCTTTTCAGGTCAGTTCCAAAATCATTCCACAAATTAACATATTTTACAGAAACACACCTTTGCTTAATATTTGTTCTTGTTTAAAAAAAAATTTAGACACTTGTACCCCTTATGTTATAAGGATTTTCTCTCATTTCAAACAGCTTCTGAGTATAGTGGCAGATTAGATTGTTGTGTACTTTATATATTATTTGTGCTATTTTAAATTAAACTAAGTGGTATAATTTAATTGTATTTTATTTAATAAATATAGAATGAATTGGCTCTGTATATTTTGATCGATTTATAATTCTTATGGCTCTTTTTTGCAGTTTGAAAACAGGATCGGTATTTCTTTTATATGCGTTTCCCCAGATTTCCACACAATAGGTCAGATATGGTAATAATAATGAATATAATATAGTGTATAGTGATTTCTTATTCAGGACATCCTTAGTTTTAGAGAGTATCCCTTTAATTTTTGACATTTTCCTTTTGACATTATCTATGTGTGACTTCCAACATAATTTTCATCAATAACTACTCCAAGAAATGTATTTTCATACACTCTTTCTATTTCAATTGGATTATATATATACCATAATTTTGACCTGTTGTGTGGTTTGTCTAGTACAAAAATATATAAACTTGGTTTTGTTTAAGTTTAATGATATTTTTTTAAGTCAAACCACTTTTTTTTATGTGTTCAATTCATTCTCCACGGTAGTCAGAAGCTGCTTCAGGTTCTCTCCTCCTAGTAGAGTTGTGTCATCGGCGAATAAGACACTTTTGAATATTTTTGAGACACAACAGATATCATTTATATACAATATAAATAAGTTGGGGCCTAGGACAGACCCTTGGGGAACTCCATGAGTACTCGAATTGTTATGCAGAATTGAAAACTGAATCGTAATCGTAAAAATCTTATCAATTCCCATCCCGAGTGAACATAGCCTAATAGTGAGTATTTCTTCTTTGTCGCGATAATCCATCCCACCTCACAGGTGTGGCATATTAAAATGCTCGAATAGACATCAGGATTGTGTTGCACAGGCTGGTCACAATAAAAGGCCACTCTGTAATGTGCAGTTTTGCTTTATAGTGAAGATCTGGGGGGTCAGTATCTGGCGTGAGTACCATTTGCCTTACGCAGTGCAACATACATACATACAACATGCATTCGGATAGAATTGATCAGGTTGCTGTCATCTGTGAAGAGAACACCTCTCCAACATGTCAGACGCCATCCAATGTGAGCATTCGCCCACTCAAGTGGATTATGACGACAAACTGGAGTCAGTTTGAGACCCCGAAAAGGATGACGAGCATGCAGATGAGCTTCCCTGAGACCGTTTCTGACAGTTTGTGTAGAAATAACTTTTTTATACAAACCGATTGGTGCGGCAGCTGTCCAGGTGGCTGGTCATAACACCATCTTACAAGTGAGCATGCGGGATGTGAAGGTCCTGGGCTGGGATGGTTACACGTGGTCTGCGGTTGTGAGGCCGGCTGGATGTACTACCAAATTGTTTGAATAACCTTTTTAGATGGTTTATGGTATAGAAATGAACATTGAATTAAGGGATTGCAGCTCTGGTGGACATTCCTGCAGTCAACAATGCCAATTGCATGTTCCCTTAAAATTTGTGACGTGTGGAATTGAGCTGTGATAAAACTGCACAGTGCAGTGGCCTTTTGTTGTGGCCAGCTCAAGGCACACCTGTGCAATAATCATGCTGTCTAATCAGTATCTTGATATGCCACACCTGTGAGGTGGAATGGATTATATATTTTAGGGAATTGGCTTTTTGTGTACGCACAAAAAATTCTAGATCTTTGAGTCCAGCTCACAAAAAAATGGGAACATAAGAAAAAGTGTTGTGTTTATATTTTGGTTCAGTATACATAAACCTATGTCCAAAAAGTAAGTAGATAAACTAAGTTGCAGTATTGGAATTCCATTTGAAATTTGATTTGGGGCTCAGCATTTAGCAACGCTTACTTATCGTGCCTATCTTCTCTAGCTTTGACTAATTCTCAATTACTGCATTCTTTCCATACAAGCCATTACAGTATATTATGTAATTATGTAAATATGTAAATTGGCACAATTCTAGATAATAATGGTCTCGTATATTGTAATGAACTCCAAGATTTGTTTTGTTTGCCAGACACCAATGATGGCTAAATGTCACATATATAAAATACAAACCATTATTTGTAATAACCATACAGTATTTAAGATAAGAGTTTTACTCCAGAGGAGAAATTCAGCTCTTACACCAGTTAAAAAAACACTAACAAAAAATTTAAAAATTATGAATAAATAAAGTCCTTTTTTTTTCTTTTCTTTTTTTAAACATACAGTACCTCTTTGAAAACTTAACACCAGTCAGTGGTATCAAAACATTCCAGCAGAGCTTCATGCCTTTTTTTGGGTGGTCTCAAGATGTATGAAGTTGTGGTTAGATTACCGTGAAGAGGAACCATACGCCCACATATGCACATAACACTGGCATACATTTATTATAAAAGTATGAGTTTGCATACTTGCCATATTTCCCTCAGAAATCCTGCTAATGTTTTAGACAAAGACAAAAATCAACGACATTTTTGCTTGAATTACAGTTTTGAAAGCTTAAATTGTAGTTGCAGTTGTTTTTTTTAAAAGCATTTTTGTTATTTTATTTTGTTAATGAAAATGCTTTTTTCAATTTTAGTTTTACTTAACTAAAACAACGTAAGTAAGGACACAGACATATAGTCATTTGGCTTTATAATTCTATAGATAATGACAGACAAATGAATTTCCCTTTTGGGATTAATAAAGTAAGTGTTCTGGATTCAACTTAATCATAAGAGGTTTCTGGATCTTCCCAACACACAACTACCGTCAGGCCCCCAAGGTGTTCAGATGATACAGAAACCTCTCCGAACACTTTATATGCATGAGGGTGATTGAATAAAGGTTACATTTTTATTTTTGATGAACTGTTCATTGTTGTTTGTAAAATGATCATTTTAGTTACAGTAATTGTATATAAAATGTGACTTTTTCAAGTTATTTTTGTTCAGTGCTTTGTTGAATTTAATAAAGAATATTATGATTAAGTTGAATCCAAAACACTTTATTCATCCCAAAAGGGAAATTCATTTGTCTGTCATTATCTATAGAATTACATAAGGGTGAATGGATAAAAGTTTCATTTTTGGCTAATTATGCTTTTAACTACAAAGTGAAACATATACTGTATCTGCCTTCTAACATTCATAAGTCTATCTTAAAGCTGTTTTGTTTTTTACATGAACAACAAATGCGCCATTTGTTAATAAAGGCTTTCGTGATCTTACTTTTTTCAATTGGTGTTCATCCTTACATTATGCTACAGCGCATTATGCAAGCTGTATAAATAAAATAAAGCACAAATTACAAATGGTATAATTTGTAACAGCAGTTACCATGACCGTATTCAGCTCTTTAATTCCTGATATCACAAAATTCACATTGTAATATGATATCTCTATGATTCACACCAATTCAGTTACATTTTGAGGAAATTTCAACAAGCAAAACATTAGTGTAAATGAAGCAATGTGATTGATACATTGGGTTCTGTTGAGAAGCAATGCCAAATTTAGGCAAGATGAGAGTCGCAGAGATTTAGGCAAAAAAGTGTTCATAAATTACTGTTTTACAAATGTTGTTTGTTTTTGTAAATGGGAAATCAACGCCTTCTTAAAATAATTGCCTAAGTCAATTTTTTCAGATTTTTCAGGAAACCAAAAAATTAACCATTTGCATTATAAGGAGATTTAGGCAAAAAAAATTGCATAAAACAAAAGACAGGCAATTATTTTAAGAGGGTGATCATGGTACTTCATTTATATAGCACTTTTCCAACTTACAGGGCCCTCAAAGCGCTTAACATTCGACTAGTCATTCACCTACTGATGATGTAGCATCAGGAGCAATTGGTTCAGTATCTTGCTCAATGATAATTCAACGTGGTCACAATGGCTTGGGATCAAACCCACAACCTCTGGGTTGCGAGACGACCACTGTACTAATCAGCCACGCCACCTCGTAATAAACAATTCAGTCTGATCTAAGGCTAGGCAATATGGCTGAACGTGTATTTTTCCTTAACAGTAATCTTTCACATCAACCTCATGATTTACAGAAAACACTTTACTTTAAAGTGTATCTTAATAATGCATTTCAAATAGATGCCTTCTTAATGTTTGCAACCTTTCCGTTTACCTTTTGAATTGAACACTGCTGATCAGAAAACAAAAACAATGTTGGAATATGTATGATGGTTGGATCTTTAAATAACAGTGACATGAGGAAAACTACGGTAATTCCCCTTTCCTCGTCTTCGACCCCAAGCTAACACTAGAAGGTTTAACTGTCATTGCCTGAAACAAGCAGAAGACCATAAAACTATTTTTTTGGGGGAGGTGCATTTTGATTACTGCGTTCTTTGATTATCATAGTTAGTAGTTATTATTACTCACAAGTTAAATTAACTGGGTGCACTGTTGTTGAGCTGTAACTTGTTTGTGATTTTGGAAAAGGGAGTTGTGCACCTAAACAATATCAACAACACAGCATGTACGTTTCAAACATACTGTAAAAGACAGCAATACAGCATCATCAAAATTAGGTAGTGTTCAGAATAATTTACCTATTCTGCTTTCCTCCTCCTCATATTGGATTTTGTAGCCAGAACATTTTGGGAAAAGAAAAAAAACATTCACAGCCTGAAACCTGAGCACAATTGACATTATATTAATATGTTATGTCATATTATGAACTTTGAAAACATACCAACATTACCTTAAAATGTTCCTCTTTGCCACATTGTCTTCATGGGACCTGCACATCTTCTTCCTCCCCATTAAGCCTGTGCAAAGTTACATCCATGTCACTAGTTTAAACACTTGGATGTGGTGGAAGTTAGTTTACCTCAGCTCTTCTAATACTTTGTGGGTGTTTGTTCACCTGACTGTTTCCTTTTCATGGAGTTGACATCCAGCTCAGGACAAGGTACATCATGCCTTCCAAGTTTGGATAAGTAGTGAATTAATAATTAGCCATCTTGATTTGAAGACGCTGCGACAACCCGTATTCCACATGGCTCGTCAAAACAGTACCAACAACCTGTACATGAACAGAAAATATATTAAAAGCAACGAAGTACAACATCTACATATTTGTTATATTACAGTGTGAAACTATGGAGGAAAATATGGTGCAAAACTAACTTGTAAAAAAAATGTGTACCTGTAGAAAAAAGTCAAAATTTGTATCTGTAAAAGTCGTGATTTGTACCTGTAAAAAAAAATAAAAAAATTGTACCTGTAAAATTTTTTGAATACTAACATTTATCAAGAAATTATAATATTTAAAATAAAATGATTCAATACAGAGGATAAAGGTTTGAGGTTAAAATACCTGTAGCGGCTTAAAGATCCACTCGCAGTAAAAACGGTTAGTTTTCATTTTATTATGATAGTAAGAGTACAGATGCTTGAATATAATGTTAGTCAAATACAAGTAGCTGAGTACTGTCCACTTTTGGTTATAGGTTTAGGTTATCTTGTAAAACATTCAATAGGGTTCTGTAGCTCTATAGTAATTTTCACATCTAAGCAGCAGTTTATGAGGTCTTTTTTTTGATTATTTTTTTTTTTTACAGGTACAAGCTATTGATCGTATGTTTACACTGGTAGGCTTCAAATCTTGAAATAAAAATCGTGACTTCAATGTGTTCAGTTTTCGTGACATGAGATGAGCTAGCTAGCTAGCACCGGATTACGAGCTATGTTCGTACAATAAATCTTACCTTCATACTAAAACTTCTTTCTTTCTGCCCACTTGGAGTGCTCTGCATGTCAACTAACGTTTAAGCTGTTCCACACGGTGTTCGTAAATTGAACCATGTTGAAATTTTCACGCCTGGGACGTCCTCTTCTTCCAAAATGACGCGTAAACTGGTGTGGCTACTCTGTTTGTTTGGAATTGCGGACTTGTGCATGGGCGTCATTTGAGTTCAACCCACTGTTGTTTGCTCAACCAATGAGGTTGAGCTTTAGCCTGCCCAAATCCTCCAGAGCCCGCCCTCATCTTCTACGAGTACAAATCACGGCGCTCTACAAGTACGAATCAGTTTTGCACCTTTTGTAGCGAGATATATGGTGCAAAACTCACGTGACTGGACAGCAGCAGAAAAAACACTTGTGACTCCTAGTGGCGACTTCTTTGACTACAAGTTGTCATTTCTACAGGTACAAATCACAACTTTTACAGATACAAAAAAAATGTGTACAGGTACAAATCACGACTTTTACAGGTACAAATTTGTTTTTACAGATACAAATTTTTTTTACACATACACAATTTTTTTTTACAGGTACACATTTTTTTACAGGTACAAATCACGACTTTTACAGGTACAAATCACGACTTTTACAGATACAAATTTACACTTTTTGTACAGATACAAAAAAAAATTGTACAGGTACAAATCATGACTTTTACAGGTACAAATTTGTTTTTACAGATACAAAAAATGTTTACACATACAAAAACATTTTTTACAGGTACAATTTTTTTTTACAGATACAATTTTTTTTTGTACAGGTACACATTTTTTTACAGGTACAAATAACGACTTTTACAGATACAAATTTAGACTTTTTTTTACATGTACAATTTTTTTTTACAAGTTTTGCACCATATTTACCTCCATATGAAACTAATGCAATGTTCATCATTAACTCAATAATTAATATAAAGGTTCTTACTTGCCTCACCAACTGAAAAACCTGCTACATGACAGATGACACCTCTCTGCTTAGTTTCCTGATGAAAGGAGTTACAGTGAGAAGAAAAACAAGTTACAGATAAACTTTGTTAATACATTTCTACACCATTACACTTACTTTAAATTCTAAACCTGACAACATGTAACATATTCTTCTATTGTTATTCAATTTTCTGTCTTCAACTGTTATGATAGCATGTTAAAAATAACTTAAATAAGCTTCATTCATGTACTTAAGCACTCATGACCCATTTCAGTGCAGTTGGTTAGCTTACTAGCATATATTAGCAACAGTCAAATCACCTCTAAAGACAACGTAGCTACAGGAGTGGTAACCATTCTGTTTGTTTTATTTTAATGCACATTTTAGCAACCTGAAACACTGCCACTTTTAGATTCCCGCTCACAGCCACAGACTCAAAAGCACGGCTGTTGGCAAGTCGAGATTCTTCTTCTACGTGTTGTTTGTCTGTCTGGTTAGAAACATGGCGCGCCACCTCGTGGCGTAACTGTGAAACAGCGATCCAGCAAGCCAACTTAGATATTATTCATTCATTTGCTATTTGTTTTATTAAATTGAAGCGAAACTCTGGTCAGATGGAAAGTGATTGTCTCGATAGCGCCTAACTAAATAATATGGCATTAAAAGAATAACTACTGAGGAAAATTCTAGATAACCACAAACAGCAGTGTCTGTGTCAAATAGACAAGACCAAAATTTATATGAAGCTATTAAATATCAAATGTAAAACGAAAGGGAAATAATATACTTACTCTTGAATCACAACAAAAATTGGTGACTGCTGTTTACCTTTGAAGAACTTCTCACCGGCACGTGACATGCACATACTTTGCACATTTAAGTACAATAAATACAAAGTCTGATTGTTTGAGCAGAAACTATTGATTGGACCTGAAAACAAAATTAACATAAAACTAATACTGTTGTTGAATTATTAACATTGTTTTTCAGTTTCAATTTATATTTTAACCATTTTGAATTTAGTTATAGCTGTGTAGCTCAATGAATAGAATTGTCTATTGTATTCTTATCTGTCTCTTTCGCCTGAGAAGAAAAGGGCAACGGGTTTCTCTTCCACTGTTATCTATAAGGGAGTGTAGTCTAGTACCGGTCTCAGTCGGTTGAAGAATCCAAGGACAGGCTGATGTGTTATTGTTTTTCTCTAATCTGATTTATACCTATGGGAACTTGCTGAACTTGCTGATGGGAGGAGACTTTTCGTATTCACCCACTTTTCAATAAATAATGATGTGCAGGAGGAGGAGGAGCACACTTTTGAACAGAACACGGTTTGAGTGTCTTCATTTGTGTGACCAGAAGCTTCTGTTATAATGATACCTTTACAAAGGGACTTCTTCACCAGAATCTCACCATTCAGTTAATTGAACACGCAAAGAGTAGAATACAAATATCATCTACTCTAACAAATGGTGATCCCCGACGCTGAATTATAACGAATGGTGACCTCCGACGCTGTATTCTAACGGATGGTGGTATTTTGACGTAGAGCAAGCTGCGGCGTTTACGGACGGGCGGAACTTCTAGGCCTAAATAAATAAAGTACGGTAAGTGGAGACTTTTATCCACGTAGGGAGGTTCTGTCTGTTTGGGTCCGCTGCAGCTAGTTTTTCGTCTTCCAAATTGTCTAAAATTTTAAATGAGATCTGTGTGAACAAGTTGTAGTTTGATGTCGTTCTATTGAGAGTTGGGATAATTCCTACGATATTGAACTAGACACGTCGTGGGGTGGTGCATTTTTAAGTGACGTAAGTGCAGACCTAGAGAAAAAGCTTTTTTTACGCAGGATGAAGTAGTGATTTTTGTTGTTGTTTTGTTTTGTTTTCGTCTCGCTACGAAGAATCCTTAGACCATAATATATATTGAATAAAAGGGTTGCCGGATGACGTAAGAAGTCTTTCTTCTACTAAGGATCGCGAAGATTATGGTATGCGCTCTGCTTTTTTAGCAGTTTGGCCGATTGGGGACTAATATCGATATTTGCTCATGACTCTTATTGAGAACGTCCATTTACACGTAATATGTTTTTTGAAAAAGCGCCTGTTTGAAATTGAACAGTATTGAGGGGTCCAGGTTGATTACAGCGATAATTGGATTTTGTATCACTGTATTTGCAATCGAGAGATTACGTGATTTAGTTTAAATTTTGGCGCTCCTACTTTTGTAGTTTTGAGGTCAGGATTACCGTATGAATTCCTTTTGTTCTACGGTTTAATTCGATAGCGCGTGACGAGTTATTTTGAAAATGAGCGCCTTGCAAAAATTTTGCAATATATGGAGAACAGTTTAGCTCAGCGGGATTGGATAACCGCTGTGTATAAACGAGAGATCACATGATTCTTATGTGTGTCTGTTGTGTGGCCATATGTGTTAACCTATTGAACTATTATACTAAAAGTGAGACGTCACTGTATTGATAAATATTAATACTACTTGCGTAGAATATAAACCGAAAGTAAAAAATAGCCTACAAAAATGGAGGGCGATTTCGACCCGGATACAGAATGGTTTGTCCTGAATGCGCTTCCGGTTGATAGTCGGGACTTGTGAGTCGCAGCCATGCGGAAAATAAAAAACGTCGATGAAAAATGAAAAAAACAAACTATGGATCGATTGTATGAAAAGCCGTCGCTGGACAAAATGGTACGAGGGACTTTTGTATTTTCTTTGATAGATGCTGGTGATGATGGAGTGGCTGAATTTGATGCTAAAATGACTCCAGCATCTGTGGAGCAGTTCACGGGTGATTTGTTTGAAGTTAACCCGTTTACTGAAATCACCGTACAAAACTGCGGTTTAAATGCTATAAGATTTGTAGACAACGAATTGATAGAATAAAACCGTTTATTATTTTCTAATGACTAAAGAGTGTGTGCGTATGTATTTGAGTGTGTGACCTAGCTTCTAAAAGGTGGGGGCTATTATTGTGATTGTGAGTGAGAAATGTGATTTTGTTTGTTTTTCTTCAATATCTTTAACTAAGTTTGGTGTTGTTTTTGTGTGAGATGAGACTGGTGTGATAGTGACGTTTGTTTTATTAATGGGAATGTGGTAAAATAGGTTTTGCGATGTATAATGTTAAGATCCCCCCCCCCCCCTGTTTCTAGGTTAGAAGAAAAGGAGGGGGCTGTGGGTTAGAGCATAATGTGTCCTCGTAATGGGACTTTTTCTCTTTTTTAGGTAAGAGAGGAATGATAAACAATAAAAAATAAGTAATAGTATTTGAAAGATTGTGTTGAGTTTTTGTAGAAGAATATTAAATTAGTGTTTTATTTTATTTTATTTTTTTTTTAGTGACTGAATTGATAGTCTTTTACACTTTAATAATTGATGAAGATGGTTAATTTGTTAACTTTCCCTTTTCGGGACAAATGAATGAAGAATAATGATAAAATAATAGTATTTTGTGTTGAGCTGTGTTGAGTTGACATGATTGTGCCTACATCTGTACAGCTGTGGCTAGAAGTAAGATAGTTGAATAAGAAGTTATGAATGTTTTTGAAATTGACATAATGATAATGATTTTTAATATTTGTTTTTTCTCTGAGTGTGTCATTTCAGAAACTGATGTTTAAGTTCCAAGGCAGATGAGGGTTTGATGGCCTTCACTGATTACAAACTGCGAACGGGATGCGCCCCAGCTGCTGATACGTTGTATTTGCAAGTATTGCTAGTAGCTATTTTGAAGGGGTATTTAAAACTAAATATTTACAAAAAAAAAAAAAAGCTGTTTTTTACGAAACATTTTTGAGAAAGCAGGAAGTGAACTGTCTTGCTATCATCCCATTTCCTCAGTCTGGCATTGTAGTGCATTGGATCAGCCGGGTGCATTCGTTGGTCGAGGTGAGCGCCTGGAAGGACCGAAAATGTGTCATCGGGTCCACATTGCAGACAGCGTCTGAATGGATGTGGCAGAGATCAAAGGTCAAAGCCGCAGAGCACAGTCTTCTCCTCCTGTGCCTACAAAAAACATGATGCTCAACTTCCACAATGCCCAGTGACTGTGTACAAGCCTCATTACAGAGATGTCTCCTCTCATCGCTGATACCTGCTGTACTTTGTCTGACACAGCCCCGCCCTGAACATTGACTTTTGAAAGCTGGTGGTCTGACTAGGATGCGACCCTTCAATCAGTGAAATGCTGCACGGTATATGCAAGGCATTTTTAATGTGTTGAATGGGGAACTGTGGTCTATAGCAAGGTATTTCAGGAAATTGAAAACGACATATGTGAATTTGAAATGAGGGATTGAGAAAATGTATTTCAATCTGTAGCCTACTAAATTTTTGCCTATATTTTTGGGAGAATCAGTTTCTGAATTGGTACAATGGGAATTTTATTAATATGATATGATACGATATACTTTTATTTTTCCCGTGAGGAACTTTTTTCTGGACTTCGTCCAGCTGCAGCTACAATATAGAAAAAATAATAGAATAAAATGAGTAGTAATAAGTAAAAGACTAACTAAGAAGTTTTCACAGTGGTATATATTATTAATATATATATTATCTAAGTATATGTTTTATATACATAATATTGAACCATGCATCTTATCGTACTGAGTTGATGCTATTTAATAAATAATAGCGAGTTTGATGGTTAATTTTAGATTATTTTTTTTTTCACAGCACTGTGATTTATGAATCCCAGAAATATTTTTTGTGCTGTGTTTTTTACGAGCCCCACTAATCTGTAAAAGAGGTGAGGTTGATTAGCAGTTTGCTCTTTCGTTTACCTCATAGCCTGATTTAGAGGGTTGAGTTATTTACTACGTCTTTTGAGTTATGAGGTCTCTATTTTATCCTCCCTTTATCTTGACGTGTTTGAAAAAATCAGTGGATCTTTCTCAAAATGAGGGAGTTTATGTTTAAGAAATTAACCAATGTAGACGAATTAGTAGATTAAAAAATGAAAAGGTTTTGAAGTGATAATCCACAGTTTGAATATGAAGAAATCTACCAGAGGAAATTGAGCGGAGCAAAGTAAGTCTGAAGCAAGCAAGGACAATAATGCATATTCGCCGGATGAAGGTAATTATATTATATTATATCTTTTATTTTAGAAAAATGTAATGTTTGGAGCCCAGTGTTTGCAAAAGAGTATAGATAATATGAATATATGATATGCTAGTAAAATGATTCCTTTCAGGATGGTGAAAGGCACAGTTATGCAAATTTAGAACAAATTTAGTCGTGGTAAAAAAGTACCTATTATTGAACAAAACCTATTTAAAAAATAAATATTTACAAGCTCTGTCTTATATTAATGAATGAGCGAATGTCATTCAACTCAATCAAAGGCTGGGCTCTATTTCAATGTCACAAAAATAGATATTTTCCTGTTCCAACAGCACAGGACCTACGGATCTTAACCAAATAACATTTACTAATCCCAACTAACAAAAACTATCAGGGTTTTTCCTCCAAATAAAATTTATGTGGGTTTATGAGAAGACTAAAAACATATTCCGCTCTCAGGTTGATGACGGAAAGGAGAGACGAAATTCCACAACTGGTCTACAAGGCTGCCGGCTATCTCATCAACTGATGATCATCAATCTTATCACCTCCGACCTGGGAGCCACGTCAGCTGACCCAGTGTTCGGTTCTGGAGCGGCCGTTTGGACATCGTTTTGACATCATTCAACGGATCAAGTCAAGTGCCTTTTCCTGGGCAATCATCACGAGAATCACATTTGCAGGCAATCTATTCTGGGGATCTGCAAAAAGCTGACAACGTCATATTCTCATTCAACAAAGAACTTCATCACGAGATGGCTTCAAAGAACACATATTCGTCTGCCGATACATTGCGACACTTTTTAATGAACAACATTTTATGTTAAGCCTCACATATGTTATGCTTATTCCACTAAAAATCTTTTAAATGTATCAAATTGTTTTTTAATGACATATGATTGCTAAACTACCTCCTCTCCTGCTAAAGGGATGTTTTAATGACAATTATTTCCACCACACAACCATTGAAAAAATTGTTTTTAATGTGTTGAGCTCTCATGAGCTCAAATGAGGGAATGTTGAATTATTAACATTGTTTTTCAGTTTCAATTTATATTTTAACCATTTTGAATTTAGTTATAGCTGTGTAGCTCAATGAATAGAATTGTCTATTGTATTCTTATCTGTCTCTTTCGCCTGAGAAGAAAAGGGCAACGGGTTTCTCTTCCACTGTTATCTAGAAGGGAGTGTAGTCTAGTACCGGTCTCAGTCGGTTGAAGAATCCAAGGACAGGCTGATGTATTATTGTTTTTCTCTAATCTGATTTATACCTATGGGAACTTGCTGAACTTGCTGATGGGAGGAGACTTTTCGTATTCACCCACTTTTCAATAAATAATGATGTGCAGGAGGAGGAGGAGCACACTTTTGAACAGAACACGGTTTGAGTGTCTTCATTTGTGTGACCAGAAGCTTCTGTTATAATGATACCTTTGCAAAGGGACTTCTTCACCAGAATCTCACCATTCAGTTAATTGAACACGCAAAGAGTAGAATACAAATATCATCTACTCTAACACTGTCAAATAGCAATAGTATTTGTAGTAGTGTAAAACAAACAAACCAGGAGCATGCAATTACAAAAAACAACAACACTCCTCCAGAAGAAGTTAAAAGTGAAACTATATCACACGGCTAATAATTGATTACCTTTTTCTGAATTAGGTTAAACTGTATTTTCATGATATGCAATTGTGAGTACTGCAGTTCTGATTCAGCAGAGCCATCCACATGTTGTTTCCCAGAAACAAGTGTTTTTTATTTTAATTTTATTTTTTTACTTTCTTTAAAATCTTTTTTTTTTGCACTGTACATTATGTAAATAATATACAGTATAATATATAAGATATACAAGATAAATATGATTTATATATAGATATATATAAGGCATATAAAATATAAGTTAGCGTTGTATAGTATAACTATAGAACTTAAGTGTTTCCCACAGATTTGAAATCTACTTGGGTGGGTGGACTCCGGCGGGGGAATGGACGGGGGGTTGGACGGCAGGTGGGTCTCAGTCCTGTTAATACGTCTGCTCTAGCCTCACGATCCACAAGTGAGTGACGGCGAACTAACGTTACATGCGGTATATATATCCTGTCGCAACATGTTTTTTTTTCCTTTTTAAATATATTTTTAATTCATTTTCTGGAAAACTTCTTGGGTGGTGGCCAATTTACTTGGGAGGCCCGCCCAAGTATTAACAAGGTGTTGGAAACACTGAACTAATAGATTAAGATTTATGTGAGACCTTATTGAAATACCATCTAAAACTCCAAAGGAGACTAATTTGAGATTAAGTGCATGGCATTGCTCCTGAGAAAAAGATGCGATACAGGAGCAACACACCTTAATCTCAGTTTGGTCTCACACCAATCTCATTGTTGTCGAGGAGAAGTAAATGAGACATGTTTGAGATCTCAAACATGTCTCATTTGTCCATTTTGTTTCCTCTGGGAAGGCTTAAATTAATTACCATAAAATCGAAAATACTGTGGTAATTTTTTAGATATTTTCAGAGGTTGGAGTTGACATGAGTAGAAATGTGCATTGTGAATTTTGGTGACGATTCATAGCATTTTTGTGACACAAAGCGACGTTAAGCTTTTGTACGTTTACCGTTGTGCTCATAAGTTTACAGACCCCACCTTGTTGAAAGTCTTTCTAGAAGAGTAAAATATGTTATATTTATCAAGGGGGATGACCACACTGCATTTTCTTACATTTTCATTTACTTTTATTTTAATCATTAGATGTCCAATTACTTTAGTCTATAGCATGGATAGGGAACCCTGGTCCTCGAAGGCCACTGTCCTGCTTGTTTTCCATGTCTCTCTCCCTCAAACACAGCTGACTCAAACGATCAGCTAATTAGCAGGCTCTGTAGAAGCCTTATAACAATATTTTTCATGAATCAGGCGTGTTGGTGGAGAGAGACATGGTAAACAGGCAGGACAGTGGCTCTCATGGACCAGGGTTCCCTACCACTGGTCTATAGTGTGTTCAGTATTGGGAAAGTTCATTTTTTACCCAAACGTGTTCAAAGTTCAGCTCACAAATTCTTAAATGAATGAATCAGTTCATAATTTAAATACTTTTCGAACTAAATTCATTGGTCCAAAAATCATAGTTTCTTTTTTAACATGCACCACTCCCTTAAGCTGTCTGTACTTACACATCCAGGTCTGTGTCAAGATCTGTGTTCTTATTGATTTGGTTTGCATTCGATTTACTGTAGCTTTTTCTGTGTACCATTTTTCATTTCTGTCTTCTTACTGTAGGTTTTTGTGTCCACGTGTTCTCGTCAGCCCAGGCTCCCTTGTATCTTCCAAGTTCCAACCAGCTTCCTCAACCACTCGTGGCTTGTCCAGGTGTTCCTCATTTTCTCATCAGTTTGCTAATATTGGGTTCCTTGGTTTCTTTCTCTTTTTGTCAGTTCTTTGCCTTTGCTGTCTTGGTCCTTGTCCATGTCAGGTAAAATCGTGTTATACTGAGTCTTTTCCTAGTGTGTGTTTATTACTCTAATTATTGTATTTGGACTTATTTAGTCTTTTGATTCCTCCCTCTACCTTGCTTGTCTTTTTGTTATTTTAAAATTAAATTATTCAGTTTGAGAGCCCTCCTGCCTTGACTCCATATATACATTATGCATAGTATATACTTTGTGTCACAAGAACTATTGTATGTTTTAATTAGAAGACAATATTTTAACTATAGGAATTTGCTTTAAAAAAAAAAAGTGAAAGTTGCGCAATTGTTGCCGAAAATATTGCTAACATTGGCAGCTTTGGCACTACTCAAGGAAGTTTCAAATGGAGCAGTGCAAAGAGAACAAGTATTCAGAGACCGAGAGGAATTTTTAACATATAATGATGACTGACTCATCAGTTGCTTTCGGTTCCCAAGTGCAATTCTATTGGAGCTGTGTGAGGAGTGGGACCTGCAGCCATACTTGGAGCACAACACAGCCAGGAGCCATACCTTACGTGTGCATTCTGGGGGAAGCTGGCTGACTGGTAAGGGATGGAATAACGCGGATTTCGGGCAAGTATATCAAATTCTCCTTGGACAGGCCAACATAAAAGTGTGGTTGTGAGGCTCAGCACTGCAGGCAGCCATGACAAAATCAAGGCCCTCCTGACGTCTTCTACTTTGGTGTACGATGTCAACAAGAAGACATCAGTCTCAGTCAACGCAACCAGCTACGGGATTGGGAGTGTCCTGTTGCAGCTCCATGGCGACGACTGGAGGCCAGTGGTGTACTGTTCCAGACAACTGACTGAGGCCGAGACAATGTATTATTGGCCCATGCAACATTATCAAAGGTAATTTGAGCAAATGTTATTTCAGAAGTGTATGTTCAACATGTTGCCCATCACATTAATTAATTACCCAAGAAATACGTAGCTCCCAGTTACCAAGGTTGGTGACCCCTAATTTATACTATTTTTTTATTGCATTCATGCATTTTCTTCAATCCAAATACATAAATGTCTATTCCTCTTTTGTGAGAGTACTGTATTGTCTTTTTGTTAGAATATCACAGGACAGTAATCTCCCAATATTTCACAGTTCAGTTTTCGTGATCCCACTCTAACGCAGATGTTTTTTGTGTTACAAATGTTACTTTATTTTTTTTTATAGTGTTAGAGTGGTGTCACGAAAACCGATTTGAATCGGAAAATCTATCTTGATTCATGCCTAAAAAAACAACGGAGATGGCGGCGTGTGGAGGGGACTAAGACCCTGTCCAAAGCCTGTTTCAATGTATTCGCACAAATGTCTTACCGTTTAGGCAGCCATTTTGGAACTTGAAACCGATCACTTTTGAAACCGGGCTCCAGAGTGGAAAGGTTTCAAAACACGGCCCATACGTTCCAATGTGGACACCATATGCGGGATACTCCTCCAGTGATGACGTATATAGCTGTTTGCGGAGTGGTGTGCAAATTGCGGGAGGGATCCTGTGACGTGCCCTATTCCCACTGTTCTAGAATTCTCCGATCTGTTTTTGATAAGGGGCGGTCCCCTTCTACGATCAAGGTCTACGTGGCGGCCATTTCGGCCCGCCATATTGCATTGGATGCCAAGTCTGTGGGTTGCCATAGCCTAGCAGCCTCATTCCTCAGAGGTGCCCTTTGCCTTTGTTCTAGGAACCCGTCCCGCCTGGGACCTTCGACTGGTGCTCGACGCACTGTGTAGGTCCCCTTTTGAGCCGTTGACCAAAGGAGAACTCTCGCAAGACGGCGTTTCTACTTGCGATAGCATCCGCTAAGCGGGTGGGGGAGCTCCACGCCCTATCTGTTAGCCCCGAATGCCTTCCTTGGCACCCCAACGGGGCAGGGGTCACATTGTGGCCAAACGCTGCTTTTATTCCCAAAGTTTTGTCTGTCTCTCAAGCCAACCACCCTATTCGTCTCGCTCGTTTTGCGCCGCCGTCGACGGATGGGGATGACACTCCAAGTCTTTGTTGTCCTGTGAGGGCGCTCCGCTCTTATTTGGATGCTAGGGCATGTTTCCGTACATCCACCCAGCTTTTTGTGTCTTACGACGGCCCGAATAAAGGAGCTGCTGTTTCCAAGCAACGCCTCTCCCATTGGATCGGGGAGCTGATTCGGCAGTCGTATCCAGTCTCTGATCGTCCCCCTCCTCCTGGGGTGCACAGTCACTCCACCAGGAGTGTGTCTACATCATGGGCAGTTCTGAAAGGAATGTCCTTGGAGGACAGGCTGCTTCCTAGTCGTCGCCTTGCATGTTCTACAGTTTGGATGTCACCTCTCCTCATCCACTGAATGTGGGTCGCGGTCCTGCGAAGGCCCCTCTGTGAGGTACAATTTCCCGGGTCTTCGTGACATCGCTGGTATTCGGCGTTCCATGCTGTTTCAGCACCGCCACCTGGCGGTCGGGAGGGAAGAAATAGAACGACAGTTACGTATGTAACTACGGTTTTATGAGTCCTCAACGACCGCCAGCATTGCTTGTCGCTCAGAGCCCTCGTGTTGATTTGCGCAAGAAGGTTCTGAGAGACTGGGTTCCGGTTATAATCCACTTTTATACATGAGGATCACGTCAGCCGGAACCCTGGAAATGTCCTTTTATGAATTATTTTCTCAAGTCAACTGGTGGTCGCCTAAGTTTTGCCTCGTCGTGTTAGCATAGCCAGTAGCCACGTCTTCAAGCAACAGCCAAGCCACATCCAGAGCAAGTCAAGCCTAGTCACTCCCAATTAAGGCAAGTCCAGTCTTTTCACACCATGCTTGGTTCCTTTAAGTCTAGTTAGGTCAAAGTCTTGGTTGTCCTGTCCACTTGTCTTGTCCATAAATCACCCCATGTTTACTCATTACTTCTGTCTGATCACTGAGTCTCCTCGCATTTGGGTCCACATCGCTCACTCTGCCTCAAAACTGTAACGCATTGCAATTAGCCACTCCCATTAATACAGTATTTATAAGATGCTGGAATGTTGCCGGTGCCATAACAGTGTATTCAAGGAAATGATCGGGGATAACAAAAGCAGATACTTCTGAAGTGCGCGCCATCAGTGGTACCTGCCAGTAGCCTTTAAGTACTGTTTATCTAACTTGCTAATGTATTTTGCTGATCCGATAATATCAACGCAGTCCTCCATACGCGGTAATGGGGATGGTTACTGCATTCACTTTGCTAAAGTCTGTGATGAAGAACCATCAGGCTTGTCTTTGCCACTGTAACGGTCCGACTGACGTCGGCAGAAAAGTGGATCCCAAAAATGTAGGCCCAGACAGGAAAATTAGGGGGTTTATTTACAGAAACGCAAAACGCTGGCCAACAATGCCAGAAAGAAAAACAACAGAAAGCGTGAGCACTACACCCGGAATAATTAATAACAAAAAACACTTGCCAAAAGGCAAGGAGAAAATGAAGTTAACAAAAAAATACTTACAACGCAAGCAGGCTATACAGGAGTAAAACAAACTACAATCTAACTATATACAAAACAGAAAGCGCCGTGGCAGATACACGTGAAAACAATAACACTATCGAAACAAAAAACAAGACTGGACTATAACACATGACTAGGATTCAGAAAAAGGTCTAGAGAATAGCTTGAGCAATGACTGCGAGCAAGAAATAATCCGACAAGCTTCTGTTGCTCCTGGAGTCCGTTGATTGGAAATGCACCTCAGGTGCACTGCTGGTGGGAACGCCCACTTCACTAGCTCACTGGAAAAACACCAGACACACAGACTGAGAGCAGGATCATACAGCCACTCAGTCTTGGTGTGTCTTCCTTTTTGCTGACCACACACACACACACACACACACATACCTTGTATAACAATCGCAACAACATTTGTTATGGCTTTGATGAAGGCATTGCTGCCACAGTGCTTTGCAAGAAGAAGAATGGCATGGTCTCTGGAACCACCTAGTCTATTGTTTGTACATAACAGTCGAGCCAAGTCACGTAGTCACTGTCTTTATTTCCGCATTCCATCCACATTAACATCTGGTCACTAAACTCAGCTCTCTTGGTATTAATGACATCTAGGTTAGCTAACAGAAAAAAATATATACTTGGTGGTTTGGTGTAAACACTCTAAATATCTGATTCTCAACCTTTACTGAACCAATTAGGTATTGTACATATATTGCATTTGCTTTGCAATAAAAAATAATGGCGTGGTCTATGGCCCCACCTGGTGGTTTAGGTGTGTAAACACTCTAAACCGCTAATTCTCAACCTTTGTTAGTGAACACTGCAAGACATTTTCGATTAGAACATTTTAAAATTGTCAATACCTACACAATACTGTGTTCCATGATCATATACACAGACTGAATCTACCAGATGACAGAATCTACTCTCGCTCTTTTTGTTGTTGTTGCCTTTTTCCGTTCTTTTATAATCAACAGAAGGCAAATGATTGGTTGCACAAAATGCAGCGTGTTGATCTCTATCTAAAATGGGGCAATGACGTCGTCATCTGGTGGTTTTGCATCAGTAAAGTTGTTTCCAAGTTTGAAATTTACAGTGGAGTAGAATCAGATAGTCTCATCCGATAAAATTTGTCTAAGTCAAACTTGAGAGAATATGACAATGTTTATCCATTCTTCCACAGTTGGTGGATCCACTTTTTCCATTTTCTTGACATAGATTTTTTTACTGGCCGCTATAAGAATATTAAACAATTTTCTCTCATTCATAGACCAGCCTTCCTGCTTTAAATCACACAAGTACATACATTCACGCTCAAAGGAAATTATCTCACCAAATACGTTCTCGATGTGTGTATGTATCTTTCTCCAGTAAGGTTCTATAACCTGGCAGGACCAAAAAATATGAGAGTGGTTAGCTCCATTTGTCCCCCAGTCTCTCCAACAAGCATATCCAGTACCGCAATATATTTTTTGGACTGGTGTAGTAAAAGCTCTCATGATGTTCTTCCAGCAGAATTAAATAAAGTTGTAGATTCCAGTAATTGTATAACCTCCTGTAACAATCACGTTTTTTGTATTTTTATCTTATCTTTTAGGGTTTGGTTGAAATAGTGCCTGACCTGTAAGTATCTACAAAAGTAATCTTTTTCTAACCCTTGTTTATTTCTCAGAGATGTAAAACTCTGGAGTTCTCCCTTTTGGACAAATGAATGATATGTGGTCAGGCCTTTGGAGATCCATATGTTATTTCCCCCTTTGAACACTTTGAGTGTTCAATTGGGAGTTTTTTCAATTTACTCTCTAAGGTTTTAAGTCTTTCTTGTCTCTGTTTTTTCTCATGGGATGAAATGGCTATAATTCTACCCCTTATCACAGTTTATAGAGTATTGGCGGTGTCACCTCATCATTATCATTATATTTCAAATATTCCCTAATGTCTTCCTTCAATCTGTTCCTAAGTTTCTTGTTATTCAAAATATTTAGATTCAACTTCCATAATGTAGACCTGTTTTTATTGCCAAGGTGGACAGACAAGTAAATATGGCCATGATATGATAGGGTAGCTGGACCAATTTCACAGCCCACCACCATATGCAGATCTTTTTTAAACAAGAAAAAATAATCAATACGGGAGTAAACGTGATGGGCGGGTGAGTAATGTTTATAGTCCCGGCTAGTCGGGTTCCGTTCTTGCCATACGTCTACAATTTCCATTTCATTCATAAATGTATTAATTTTCTTTGTAATGTTTCTTGCGTCAGATTTCCCATTTGACAAATTCAATTTTGGGTTTAGTCTAATATTGAAGTCCCCTCCACAAATCAATGTCCCTTTATTTTTGGTTATCATTATATCACAAATATTTGTTTATAAAAGGTCCAGTCGCTACCAGGTGGTAGATACACATTGAAAAGGCTTATCAAGTTACCCTCTATTTTACCAGTTATGTGAACAAACCTACCTTCCTTATCTTTATATTCTGTTACATGTTTGTAATTTACTGCACTGGATATCAAGATCGCAACCCTCTCCTCCTGCCAGACTCATGGGAAGAGAAGTAAATATGTTTAAATACCATTTTGTTCAGTTTAGCATGTTCAGAATCACTGAGGTGCGTTTCCTGCAGGAAAACTATTTGGACATGATCTTTTTTTTGTTTTGATAGGATTTTTGCCCTCTTAATTGGATTGAGTACACCATTAAGATTAAATTACGCTATATTTATTGGTCTATGCTCCATCTTTGAGTGCTCCTTTATGCATTCTCATCACTCTACTGTGCTCCCAAACTCCCTTTAGACCAAAACAAACTTTCAAACTCCCAATGTAGGGGTCTCTGAACTAGACCCTGGTGAACCTCGTTAAGGGGCTCCAAAGGAGCAATCTCCCTCCAACGTGTGGAGGGAGAGGCCCTTCCCTGCAATAATTGCGTGGTCATGAAAAAGTGTTTGTGTGTGTGTGTCGGTCTCCTGAAGGCTCTGAGCTTTTCCATGTAACCTGTTTAGTTTTTTGTTTTGAGGGTGTCTTTCGCCGTCAGTCTGCCTGTTTGTCTCCAAGTTAGCCGCTGTATCTGCTCCAGCAATGTCTCAGGGGGTTTGATGACTGTCACATTGTATCCTCTTCTTGACATGTCCTCTGTCGGGAGCTCGTTCAACACTCAGCCATTGCGACGGTGTTCCCTCAATCTATTCTGTTCTATACTTATTCTATTCTATTTGCACATACATACACTCCTCAAAGAAAAATAATGATTTTAAGCAATGACTTTTCATTTGACTTTCATTATCCATTAAGGTATGGTCAAAATTTTCATTTAACCTTTTGCCGGTCTTTTATGGTCATCAATTCACTATTAATTTAGAGGCCTTTAAAGTGTACCTCCAAAGTAACATTTCAAAGTATTGATGGGGAAACTGAGCATCAGAGCAATCCTTGCCAGGCCTGCGTTGGTGGTGGTAAAGAACGAAAACTTTTGGAATTTTTTTTCTTCCGAAATCTCAACAAAAAAGAAGAAGCCACATTTATTTATTTTTATTTTTCCCTCTAATTTCAACTCTTTTTGACCAATTCAAACCGTTCCAACTTTGAACTGTTCATCTGATTCCTACTACAACTTATTTTTCTAAAAAATAAAAGAGGATAAAAGCCAAAAATTCAAACCCCCCCTTTTTTAGTTTCACATTATATGACTAATTCAAACAGTTCCAACTTGAAACTGTTCAGATCATTCCACATAATTACATTGCATTTTACAGCATTCCATGTCATTCAACATTTAGTAACATTTCACATAATTCAATATCTCTCCACGATTCCACATTGTTCAATATAATTCCTTAACATTCAATAATTTCATTATATTCTATGATTCCAAATAATTCCACATAATTTGACATGCTTCCATACATTTTAATTCAGAATTTCAGCATTCACACAAAGTTTCTAGTCAACTAAACATCTGTGTACACTGTATGTACATTTAACTATTTTAGATTAAATTTAATTTAGTCAATTCATCATATATTAATTAATTATGTGAGGATAAGCGGTCCTGAAAATGGATGGATGGATGATATGTTAATTTATTAGAAATAACATAAAAAATTAGAATTCTTGTTGTACAATTAAAATGAATTGTTTTACATATTAAACTTTTTTTTTTGCAAACTTCGACTGACCTGTCAATCAAATTAAATGTGGTCCTTGAACACCAATATTAAACCTGCTTGCATTCTACAGCCATCAAATAAAATTTCTCAACAAAGTGCAAAAAGTTTTGCAGAAACCGGACACGTTGATTGACAGTTAGATAATCCGTCTACATAACCAAACGTATTCCTGCTCACAGTCAAATAACGTAATTACCTATAGAACCTACGGACGGCGCTAATGCTGCATTATAGATGTCATGCGAAAGTGACGAAGAAGACTTTCAGCGCTGCTGCCGATGTTACTTCCTGGAGTGGCTGAAACTGGAAAAAGAAAACAACGGCTACAAATGAAATAAGCATTACTTTTTGACATCGTCGACATTTATTGGAGTGTTTCTGTTTTCCTACCATGGTGGAGCCTCCAGCTGGTAGCCAGTTTGAAGACATCCAGTATGAAGACATCCAAGTTGAAGCGGTAACGTTCAATTTTAAAGTTTAGACAGTAAATTTTTTTGCCGTGAACGGCAACTCTCCTGCGAGCTCTATTATGCCGTGAACAGTTTTGGTTGGTCAATCGTCGGACCGGGTTATACACTGGGTGTCGTTCCTGCCTCCTTATTTGTCTTAACGAAGTTTTCATTTTGTTGATTGAGCCACAAAAGTTTAGGCAGTAAATATTTTGCCGTGAACCGCAACTCTCCTGCGAGCTGTATTATGCCGTGAACAGTTTTGATTGGTCAATCGTCGGACCGGGTTATACACTGGGTGTGGTTCCTGCCTCCTTATGTGTCTTAACGAAGTTTTCATTTTGTTGATTGAGCCACCAAATATAGGCTGTAATCGGCATTACTAAACTAACCCAGTGTTTCACACAGATTGGAAATCTACTTTGGTGAGTGGACTACGTCGGGGTGGACGGGATGTGGGTCTCAGTCCTGTTACTACGTCTCACAAGTGATGTGGTATATCCTGTCGTGACACGTTTTTTTCTTTTTAAATTTATTTTTTATACATTTTCTTGAAAACTTCTTGGGTGGTGGCCAATAACTTGGGTGGCCCGCCCAAGTATTAACATTGTGTGGGAAATATTGTTAAACCTTAACAGCCAGAGCACAGGCTGTTATCGGCGTGATCATCATATCCTAGCAATAACCCACAGAGCATATAGGCTGTTGTCAATAAATTGTAGTTGTAAAAATTCATGTTCAAAGCGGGACTCGAACCCGTGACTTCACGCTGTGCAGTGAGCGTCTTATCCATGACTTATTTTTGCCGTAACTGACAACTCGCCATCTAGCGTAATTTTGCCGCGAATCGCACGAGAACTTCAAGTACAAATTCTGCACCCTGTTCATGTTAACCAGCTTGTGTCCAAGTGTGTAGCATGATCTCCTCGAATGTGCAAGTTCAAATACTGCTTTCCCCCCCTTTTTTCCTTCTTTTTTTTATTGTTTGTTTACAATTCCTTGCAGCCAGTCGGAAGTTGTAAACGAGCCGTTTTGTTTCACGTGTTTATTAAAGAATTCCCACCCTGCACCAGATGTCTTTTGGACATTTAATTTTGGGCTAAATCTGGTCCGTCTGTCTTAGACTTGATTTAGAACAAAAATAGACGTTGAAAACTGGGTCGTGTTATTACCTGCCGAATATGACCCAAATTTTGCCCAAAATTTTTCGTTTAAAAATGGGTTGTATTTAGCCTATCGAATGTGTTCAAAATTTAGCCCTAAAATTAAGTTGCTTGTCCTATGAGGTCCAAATTTACTTTACTAAAATTTTTAAGATTTATCTGATTTAAAGAAGAGGGGTAATGGGAAATGGAACATGAGAGTAACGGGTACATGTTTGCTGGTAGGCTAGAGAGCTCATACAATTTTGTAAATAGCCTCTTTTTGAAGCCTATCATGACTAGTTGCGTTGTTTCCCACTGCAGTCGTTTTTGCATAGTTAATTATCATAATATATCAGTCCATGGTATATGCACTGTAATACTTTTAGGGGACCGTTTTTCAACCTTCAGTTCCACTTCGTATGTCATTATTTATTTATTGTATTTATTTAATATTCTAAATATTTTTACAATGTGAGTGTGAATGGTAGTTTGTTGTTTGTTTAATATTACTCATGAGGATTTTGGCAGGCACGGTAGCAGCCACCTTCACTGAACAGGTCCTTCCTCGCACATGGCGCATGCACTAAACGCCAATATCGGCACCTGTCGTTTCGGCAGACGCTAGTGGATTGGACTGGACAGACGAAAGAAATAAAAAAGAAAAGAACAGGATAAGAGATGTAAGTATTACGTTTGTGGTCTTGTAATGTTGGACTACTGTGTTAATGTAATACTAACGAGAGAACAGTTAAGGATGCATTCTTCAACATAGGTTGTACGTCAAGCTAAACGTGTCTGTAGGCAGTGTAATTCAACTGAACATTATGCTCATTGTATGTGTTCAAATACCGCACTTAAATTTGTAGCTAGGATATTAATTAGTTAATTATTTAGTGTCAACCTTGTGAATCCAATAACGACACTTTCGCTTGTGGTTATTTAGTAGCCATAGCTAACTGGTTTAATTTACTTCCGTGTTGTTGATTTCGAAAGCTACGTTATTTTCCCACCTCAGATTTCATGTATTGTGTGTAATTTCATTGCCTTTTTTGTTTTTGTTTGTTTTGTTGAAGATGTAGCAGACCTTCAAAGTGGGAGTCATTCTGAACGGAAGCATGGCGCAAAAGTAGTAATTTTCATCGTTAGCCGGATGGTACATGATTTTATTTTATTTATTTGTACTTACATGCTATTTTTTTCCTCCGATTTTTTTATTGGAAGTCTTTTATGGGCGATCTAGAATTAGACTACTTTTTGTCACCAAATTGGCCATGCGCTGATCGACGCGGCAGGTGCACTTTTTATGACCAGGGGAAAACGTTCACAAACGCGCTGGACTCCCTTCCCCCAGCACAAAAATTGAGATGCACCCGCTAAGGCCGAGGTCAGTCTGCTTTCTGTTTGCCAGATGCGCTGGAGGTGTGGCAGCTGTGTTCGCCGGAAAGCCCAGAAAGGCGCACCCGTCCCCTAACAGTTTTGTGTTGCGTTAGCACAAAAATTGAGATGCGCCCATTTTTACGCGGAGCACAAGTGCACCAATCTACGAAAAACCTATATGTCAGTTTTCAGGAATAAATGCTTTTTTTTCTTTTTTTTTTCTTTTTTTCTTTGTGTTTAGAGCTGCTGTCAAAAAGTGGGATGGAAGGCCACAGAACAAGAAATATATAATGCCATGGCTGACCATCTGAAACGTGCCGCTGCATCGTCTGGGGGTGCAGAGGCTACACCCAAAAAAACTTGTATTTTTAGAAGTTTCAATTTTCAAGTGTTTTAATGTTTGTATAATGTTCTTAAAAATTATATGTTCATCTTTAGTTTTTATTTAGTATTTTTGCCCATTTTGGGGGGGAAATTATAAAATGATTTGTTATTTATAGTAATGTTGACAATAAATGTACTTAAAAAAAAAAAGGACTCATTCTTGATTAAAAATCCAGTCATGACTTTATGATTAAATATTTTATTAGACTAAATATTTTATTAGATTGTAATAATTATGATTGATGAATAATTTAGGGATGTCCTAGCAACCAAATTTAGACTTTTTGGTTCACTTTTCAACCAAATTTAGACTTTTAACGTCTTGAAAATTACGTCTTTTCACCTTTCACTTTTCAACCAAATTTAGACCGTAAAAGGCCGTCTTTTCAAGGCCGTCTTTTCAACATCTTGAAAATGACGTTTCACTTTTCAACCAAATTCCGACGTATTTTGGACGTCATTTCCACCAATTTCTGCTGGGTGGCTTGAACTGAAAATGGATAGATGGGTGAACAGTTATTTTGAGGGTTAAGCTGGTAATGACGATAAGAGCCTATTTTTGGTTTTAAAACAAAAATGAAAACATGAAAAGGGGCAGAAGGGGTGAAGCGAGGCAGCAACCATGAACCGAGCATGACTCGCGGCAAAAATAACATACCCAGCAGCCTACACATCAGACTAAAATAACATATTCATGGCCAACCTAGTGTAATCACGGTAAAATAGTTGTTCATGCCAGGCCCAGAAATTATAGCTTTAGCGATTGACGATTCAAGTCGTTCATGGTAATATAACGGCAGCAGGAGAGTTGCCGGTCACGTAAAAAAAAAAAAAAAAAGACGCAAAAAACAAACACTTTTTTTCCAAAGATGTGACGCCAAACAAATGCCCAAGTGTTCATCTGGGGG
>NC_141252.1:20887068-20897068 GCF_054856555.1 Leptonotus elevatus
GCAGATAGATTGCAGTTTAAATTGTGCCTTGTAAGCATGTCTCTAGCCTGACTTTTATTGTAGCCCTCGTTTTCCTCTTGTAATACAGTACTATCAAGAGGAAAATGAGGACCACCAGACCCAAAAACAAAGAGCTAACAGTAAGCATCAATAAAGCCTGCGCTTCCAGGACCCCAAGGCAATGCCACGGCGCATCACGGCAGCGATTAAGGCAAAGGGAATCAAACCTTTGAAGATTGACATATCGTTTTAAAAATGCCATCCATCCATCCATCTTTTTTTCCATGCAAAACACTGGGAAGTATGCATGGTCATTTCTTCACATTCTAATTTTTGGACATCCTGTTTTTATGGGGTTTATGAGCTGGAAGCTAAAATAATGTAAAGATAAACAAATAAATTAAATTAATAATAATTGATGTTATAGTTTCTTGTGCAGTTATTTTTTCAAGAACGTAAAGCCTGCCACGCTATGAGCTCAAAGTTTGAACCCACGTTAAACAAAAAAAAACATGCTTTCTACATTTTGGCCACAATATTTTGCTAATTTAAATATGGTCACCAGTAGTATATCCAAATTACAATGTCTATATACCTTAACAATGGTGAAGCCGTGTGCCTTCCAGCATAATGCCTCCTCATACAGCAAGGACGGCGCCAACACCTCCCTCTCAGGCGTGCATTGTCAGCCTGCATCTGGAATACTTCAGAAACTGTATTTCTTTGGCTTGGTGTCGCAAACATCTTGCTCGTTTCCAAAAATCGGAAATAAATTTTAGCGCGTGAAGTCCTGCGTGAGTGGGTGACGTCAGTACGCTGGTGCACGTATAATGTTGCGTTCAAGTGCTTAATGGAAAATCATCAACTCTTCCACTCCCGCACAGTCACAACGTGCTTTAGAACCGAAACATGGCACCATTTGATTTTACGTTAATCGGTGCTCGGAAGTACTGACCCAAATCGGTCCATGCCACAAAAAGCACAGTTTTCGGTACCCAGCCCTAATTGTATACAATATAAACAACATAAAATGCGCCCGGGAGGTTTCACAGGATTTAAAATAGAAGCTAAACAAATTAGATTAGCTAAAGAGGTGGAATCAGCCGAATTGATAAAGATGATGTCACTTCACTTCTACAATATTTGTTTGAGTCTAAAGTGACGGTGGAAGTGTGGGTAAAATAAAACGGCGGACCGATGATTACAAGTTGGTTCGGCTTGAAAAAAATGGCGGACTGACTATGACGAAAGGGGACGCTAGACGTCGACGAATGAAGAATGACTGACCATCAAAAATATGTAAAATGCCCATCTCTTTTCCTTACCTTCTCAACTGTGAGCTTTGGCGAATGGCCAGCTCATGCATCATTCCATACAGAAACACGACTGGGCACTTCAGAAGCTCCCTTGTGCTTATCAGAGTCAGACTCTACAATAACAACCTTGTTACTGCACCCAATTTACCACCATCCTCAATCAAACATCGTCTGTCATCTTAGACTGACAAGCTCTCTTTTTAATCTGGCCTAAGTAGTCACACACAATCTTACCTTAAAAAAGCTGTATATTACACAGTTTGCACATTTTTATTCCACTTTTACCAACCTGTCCATGCTGCTTTAACCTGTACTGCTATAACACTTGAATTTTCCCTGATGAAAGGAATATTTTCTCATCTTTTTGAATTGATTACCCAACATTAATGTAACATGACTTTGTTTTTCAATTCTCAGGTCTGTTTGGTCATGGAATATGCGGAATGTGGCTCTTTATATAACCGTAAGTCATTTTATGTTTTTTAAAAAGTTGCACTTGGATGTCGCTTTGAGTAACATCAATTTGCTAATATTTACTCCTCTTTTACAGTGAACATAAAAAGTTTACACACCTCTCTTGAAATGCTAGGTTTTTGTGATGTAAAAAAAAATTGATGAAAGCTAGAGCTGCGAGGAGCTAGGAGCTAGGGCCCTTGCAACACTAGCCACGTTGAAGTACTGGCACTTTTGGGTACTGTCAGGATAATAACCCTTTACATGCCCCAGAACGGATATTGTGACTTTTTGGCAAAGGGCTTGGCCATTACGGTGCCACAAAGTCTGATGATCACCGTGACAATAAAAGCTGCTTTAACACCTTTAAGACGATTTTTTTTCTTAGATGATTTTCTCCAAGCGGGTTAACCAGATCTACCTCTTATTTGCTCAGAAGAGTGTTTTGGCCTTCATGATGTTACAACACGAAGTGTTGAAGAACAATGTGGATGTGGCAGCGCACTGTTTGCCAAGGAAACCACACCAATTTTGAGGCCCTGAACATGCACAAAAACTCATGAAATTTATATGAAACATGTGGCCTAGCAAAATGAGCAATACTTTTACGCCCAATTCACGCTGACTGCGGAACAGACGCGGTGCATTTTCCGTACGGCCGCAAGGAATAGAAAGCATTCAAGTCTGCGAGTCAATTCACACCAGCTATGTATGCGGTGTGAAAGGAATGCGGTGTGAAAGGGATGCGGCGCTGCGGAAGGTTTCCGCAAGCGTTCTATTTTTTCTGGACACATGAAGCTAAACAAATTACACGAGCTGGACAGAAAGTCGAACGTCGGCATCAAGGTAGATCCGGTATATTTCAAAATAAAATAATTTTTGGGGAGGGAAGATAGCTAACTACATAGCATGACATTTAAGACAAAAAAAACGAGCTCAGAATAAATTAAACATAACAAAATAACACCATTTAAACTCAAAACGTACTTACCCATGGTAGAAGAGCCATGGTAGAAGTCACAATAATAATGTCCAAAAGCATATCGATGTGACAACAGGCAAGTGTGGCTATTGTTTACCATTTTATTAACATTGAATTTTATTGTGAACTCAACTCTCCAGCGTGAACGACTGGGATTTTGTGGTCTGTTGGTGTGAATTGCAGTCCGTGCGGATGCCGTACGGAAAACGCACCGCGTCTGTTTCGAAGTCAGTGTAAATTGGGCGTTAGTGTATTGTGCCATTAAAAAAAGACTCACTAGAGCCCCGAATTTTTTTTTAACAAAGTAACCCTGGTTGTACTTTTCAGCAAGATCTACGAAAATGTTGAGGTATATGAAGGAGCCCAAGACCTACAAAAAGTCTCTTTGAGCCATATGCTAAAATGAACAGCAAGTGAGCTACGAATTTTTGAATCCCCGATTTTTGCACAATTACAGGGGACATACTACTACTGTATACTACTAATATTACTTTCCCACTTCTCTTAAACGTTTCATCTGATTGACTTGAAACTTGGCCTTAACCATGTGAAGACGTGGGACAAAAACAGGGGAAAATTTTTGAATTTTTTAAATACAGTACTATATAATGGAGTGGGGATCAAATCTTGTGTTTCATATTTCCTTCGCCACAAAACAAAACTCCCCTGTACAAGCGCAAAAAAATCCCAAACGTCACATGTATATTAACAGTCACGACCTGAATGTATCAATACGATATTTGACTATAAATATAGCGCCACCTATTGGTGACAATATTTTTTTTTCATCTGCAGTTGAACAGATCCAGGTGAAAACTTGTCAGAATAGCCTTAATATGTTGATTATGCCTCAGACGGATAACTGTAACTTCGGCAATGGCAGTGCCGCAAATCCTGATGATCCACCGTGACATTAAAAGATAATCCTGTCTTTTCAAAACTTCACATATTTGATGAGAGTCCAAGCCTGAAGACATCTACAAACGTCATCAGAGTAGTAGTGCCACTTACTGGCAAAATAACATTTTGTTTTAAAATATATATATTTTTTCATGTCTTTCTCCTCGTGGGTTAACCAAATCATCATATTTGCTTGGAAGAGTGTTTTTAGTCTTCATGATGCTGAAAGTAGGGATGCATGATAATGCTATTTTCAACCAATACGATAAACCAATAATTTAGAAAGTGCCAATGTTGATAACCGATAAGTAAGCCGATAATTGTTTGCAAAATGAACTTGAATACAAATATACTTTCGAGTCCTACTATAAGTCTAACATGCACAAATACATTGAAACGTTGTGTAAAGCACCATGAAGCTGAATTTTATTGATATATCTGCTTCAAAGACAACCAGTAAATCATATCGAGTTTGCCAAAACAAAACAGTCATGTTTTAAAAATGGGTAACATTTTTGGGAGACACAGTAAAGATAGCCCACACTGGCAACTGCCACGTCACCATGATGCATCTTCTGTGAACACGAGGTCGCGCGTAATTATGATGTCACAAATATGCAACACTACCAAAGGACAGGGATGAAGAGTTGGGCGCAACTTGAGCCACAACAGATGGGCCAATGCGGTAAGTCTATTATTATAAGCGGCTTTCTTTATTATCTGGTTCATCTGTATGATGTCATATTGGTTAATAATTGCCGATATTTATTGGCCAATTTCTTTATTATCTGGTTTATTTGTATGACGTCGAATTGGTCGATAATTGCCGATATTTATCGGCCACCGATATAATTGTGCATCCCTAGTTGAAACACTGTTTTCATTTTTCGTGAAACTCTGTTGCCATGGCAACACATTATTCACCAAAAAAAACCCACTGATGACACTTTGCACGCGCATCAATCCTAGAAAAATAATATTTTAATGATTTGTGATATTTTTGAAAAAATGGCTCAGTAACGCCCCTACATATTTTCAACAAAGCAGCCCCATTTTCACTTAACATCTACAGAAAGTTGGAGGCATATAAAAAAATTCCAAGACCTACAAGTCTCTTGGAGCCATATGTTAAACCCAACAGAAAGTACGCCATTTTAGATTTACTTTCAAATTTTGCCCCATTTTTTTTTTGCCCATTACAGAGGTCAGATTTTAAACAACTCTACTACCACAGATTTGACCCGATTGCCTTGAATCTTTAAATGTTTCATCGAAAGATGTTCCTGATGAAAAGTAAGAGCAAAACATTTTATGTGCTGGATGCTGCTGTTGTGGATACACGCTGTTTGCCAAGAAAAATTATGCTGATTTGGTAGTCTAACTTGCATGAAAACTCATTAAATTTTTAATACACAAGCCTGTCAAAAAACCTGAAATAATCCATATATAAAGTTTGATTGTGCCATTTTCAAAAAATTCGAATTCCAATGTGCCATGGCTGCGAGGGCCCTTTATAACTGCTCGTAGGTCTAGTTTAACTTAGGTTCATGTTTTTAATATCACAAAAAACTGAAATGTTAACAGGGATGTTTAGACTTTTTATATCCACTATAAATGTACAGTAGTTATGTCAACACCTTTTATAGAAATGCACATCTGTCTCTTGTCACTGCCAGTCCTGCACAGTGCTGAGCCGCAGGCACCCTACACAGCCTCCCATGCTATGAGCTGGTGTCTACAGTGTGCCCAGGGGGTTGCTTATCTGCATGCCATGAAACCAAAGGCATTAATTCACAGAGATCTCAAACCACCAAAGTAAGCTGATTTAAGATGATGCACAATGTAAATCCCAGTAATATTTCCTTCTTATTTCACTAGCATAGTGTTCCTATTTTCTTGTAGATTAATATACATTGTGTAACCAAAACGTTCCTAAATTTCATCTAAAGGCATCAATCATGACAAATTGGAGCAGATTTTTTTAAGGCACAAGTCAGAAAGCAAAGCACAGGAATGATGATAATCCATGGACACAGAAACTGGTGCATGAACAAACAGCTCACCCACAACCATCAATTTCCTGTGGCTATCCATCCATTCATTCATTTTCTTATGTGTATGGAAAGGGTAGACTACTTCCCCAAAAAACAGTAGAGTCACAGTTGAAGTACCCCAAGCAGTAAAGCACAGAATTTCCTCTCCACGGGAACTTGTCCAGCTCTTCTGGGGCTATGCCAGGGCATTCCCACACCAGGCGGAGACTCCTACCAGTGGAATGTGCCATGACCAAGCGTCTCACCCTATCTCCAACGAAGAGCCCAGACACCCTGTAGAGGAAACTCGTTTCGACCGCTTGTATTCATGATCTTTTTCTTTTGGCCACGATCACAGGCCGTAACCATAGGTGAAGTTGGGAGCATACTGTAACTTTGCCTTGTCGGCTGATATCTTTCAGTAGGATAGAGCGGTAGAGACTTGAGACCCCACTTGGGGTAGGATCTCTTCCTGGACCTGAGAGGGCATTTCTTCATTTTCCGACTGAGAACCATGGCCTCAGATTTGGAGTTGTTGATTCTGATCCAAACCGCTTCACGCTTGGCTGTAACTTGCGCCAGTGAGAGTTGAAGATGGCTTGATGAAGCCAACCGTATTACATCATCTGCAAAAGGCAAAGGAGTAAGGCCACCAAACCTGACGCCCTCAACGCCTCAGCTGCTCGTAGAAATTCTGTCCATAAAAGTTTTGAACAGAATCAGTGACAGTGCAGCCTTACTGCTGGTTATGCAGACTGACACCAGTTGTACAGGGACTGGACAGACCATATGGGATGGTGTGATACACCCTACCCGGAGCAACCCACACAGGACTTCACACGTTTCAACGTCCTCTCAAAGTCCATAAAGCACATGTAGACTTTTTGCGCCGCCTGAGACACAGGAAGCTGGACCAGAATTTTCTTAAAGTGGTCCAGTGTACCGAGAGCCAGCTTCCGTTGCCATGGGTCAGCCCACCAAGGTCCATGCCATTATCTGCCACCCTTGCACCCACCCACAGCTGATGAGTCTATGGGTAGGGGGGCCCACATTATCTCTACCACAGGTGGATGCACCTGATTTTAAAAATACAACTTTTAGATCCCAATGGTCACTAAAATTATTTTTATTCTATTTCAATTCAGTTTCTCTTTGCGGCTGGGTGCCAAATGTCCCATGTGGTATGCTGACTAGTGGTTTAGGACTGCTGTGTTAACTCTTGTGAAGATAGTTAAAGCAATGACAATTTTCAGTGTATCTACTACCCTTACTGTCTGCCTGCCAAGCCCATTAAAAGGGGAATATTTGGCCTACACTTTTTTTCATGTTTTCTCTGACTGCAAAAATTATACTAAACGGACTAATTCAGCTGTTATTTCAATATGTTTGTCCTGATAAAAGACAATTAAGCATAGCATTTATACTGACGTTTCTGATCCTTCTCCACAGTTTACTTCTGGTGTCTCGTGGTACTGTGCTGAAGATATGCGACTTTGGAACAGCTTGTGACATCCAGACTTACATGACCAACAATAAAGGCAGTGCAGCTTGGATGGCCCCAGAAGTGTTTGAAGGTGAGCAGACGGACAATTTATAATGGAATACAGGACAGAAAGTAAGTATGATGGATACAATTAAATAAGTAATGTATTGCATCTGTTGAAGTTAGGGTGCACTCGCACTCTGTAATTGTGCCGTGCTTGGACCCACTTGGGCCCCTCAAGTCCGGCAACTTTGGGTAGTGTGATGTCTATGATCAGTATTCTGGGTGGATGGTGGCGACCAACCGACATCCAGCGATTACTATGAGTATGCCAATGCTTGCTTAAAAACCGAATGGCAGGTTCTATTTTGGAATAAAAATACAGCTCAAGTGCTTTTTATGACATTCAGAACTTACTTTCCTGTGTTTTGGGGAAGCTCAATGTGCTGTATTGTCTAAAAACCCACTAAGTACTAAGTCAGTAAATGTTTATTTAAGCAGACAAATAACATCCACCATTAGGCCACTAGATGGTGCATTAACAGAAGAAATAAAGATCATATCACAGCCACCATTCAATACTGTGTAGGTCTGCAAAAAAAAAAAAAGTCGGTTTATAAAACATGGACGGTCTAAACATAGTTCCAGCTTAGCTTTGAGGCAGAAAATTTTAGTCGCCCAGTTTTTAATTTCGATTTATCCGACTTGTTCGCCTTTTTCCCCCCCAACCCTAAATAATATAGAAAAAAACACGTAATAAAGTGAAATGACATTCAATACAATGGATGTTAAATAATTAGACAATGATACATATATGAAAGTGAAGTTGTACTAAAATGTGTTACTTGAACACTGGTACCCCACACACCAGTCCTTTGCTTTAACTACTAGACCATTGCCTTAGAAAAACCTGTGACATGGTATGTATTTGAACTGAATAATGCGGTATAATAAAGCTGTCGTTGAATTTGCTGAATGCCATATGAATCATATGAATGAGTGAATTTTGTCATTGAAAATATGGAATAATTTAGGAAAAAAACTTAACCGCATTCATCATTCACACAAAGAATAGGAATAACAAACATTTAAGGTTGTATCGGAGAGTTGGGAGAGCACAAAATATTTTCTTGCTCCTGGGGGGGACGTAACAAAAAATAATTGAAGCACTGGGCTAATGACATAACCTCATGTGATTACAGTATTTGAATGTTTGTGTATTCCTCAGGCAGTAACTACAGTGAAAAATGTGATGTGTTCAGTTGGGGCATTATCCTATGGGAGGTCCTCACACGCAAAAAACCCTTTGACGAGATTGGTGGTTCAGCATTTTGTATCATGTGGGCTGTCCACAGAGGTGAGTGTCCTGTATCAACAATATGCATATGTTTTCTTCCTTATAAATGCAATTAAAAACTTAACGCTGAGAGACACTTTGCTACCTTAATCAAGTGTTTCCTTTCAAAGTGGGAGAAACCATTACTGAAGATGAATTATACACACTTTTTGGAAAAAAATAATTTAGTATCAACTAAGGGCAATAAAGCAGCCACATTTCACATTCTCTCTTTTTTTCCCAGTCATAATTGAACAGTCAATTTGGAACTTGTTTAATGCATTTTGGTAAGCCTTTGGAACAGCTGTAAATATGTCAATACATTTGTATACACTTCAATTTACAATAGATTATTGATCATAGTTTAGTCTGATGTATAATTGTAATAAATATTAAATGAATCATGTTTTTCTCCTATTAATTCCTTGAATGAAGAAACATATTTTTGAAGACATTTAAAACCCATCTTTGTGAACCAGAGTAACATCAATTCACTTTCCATCATTCTGAAAGTTTGTTTGAGGTATGTTTTTTTCTCATTGTTAGATCTCCTTATTTCAATATAATTAAGTTCATTCACATAACATTTTTCAGGACCTCTTAATCAAACAATAATTGGTGGATCATGCCCATCTGTAGTACCAGCCATTCAACTGTAACGTCCCATTTAGTACTGCACTCAGTGCTGGCTGTAGCTAATGTGGCGCTCGAGGCGAGATTTTATTTGGCACCCCATCCCATCGACAATTTACATAGCTTACAAGAGAAGTTGAATTTTTAACATTGTCTATATTGTATAAGATAATGTCATACAATTTAAAACATAAAATGGAACCTTTTCTTCATTTTGTGACAGTTTTTCATTGGTGTCAAATAATGCGAGTGACACCTAATTTTATTGGATTTTATTTATTTATTTATTTTAAAAGCCCCAAAATTTGACCTATTTCTCCCATTTTTCCTTCTCTTTTTTTCTTCCCTCATCTTTGTTTCTTCCCCGTGCTCTGGACAGTTTTGGTCATTTTGACAAGTTCACAAAGTCCTATGGGGCAGGGCTCTACACTAACTTTTTAGCACTGGTGCTACCAACTTTTTCAGTTGCACTGCACAGGATTTGGTCAGACCCTTTTTAGAGAGAGGTACAGCATGACCATATTAGCTGATGTATAGCCATCTCATTTTGCATACTGCCATATGACTAAAACATTGACAGTGACTCAAGATATGATACTTACAAAATATTTTACTGTAACAAGAACTGTCTGCAACAAGCAGCGGCTGGCAAAACAGCTCAATTATTTTATGTACCTTTAAAATATGACATTAGGGGGAAAAAATGATTTGATTTTGTGAACATTATTTTGTTCAACACAGAGGGTCCAGCTCTTATATAGCAAGGCTTCCTTCCCCTTTGGAAAAGCAAAGCTTCACTACCTGCCTATCAGATCAGTGTATTCCCAACCGAGGGCACGTGAGCACATTGCAAGGGTATGTGGA
>NC_141252.1:20909568-20917068 GCF_054856555.1 Leptonotus elevatus
TGTTGCTCTAATCAATGATCAACATTTTTCAATAAACCTTTTGTTTTTATGAACTTTTTTTTCTAATGAATTTCCCACAGAAGTGTTTTTTTTTTTTAACAAACAAACAAAACCTAAGTGTAATCAGTGTTAACAAATGCTCCCCCTGATGGGCTAACCTAATGTGGTGTAGCGTATAGATAAAGACAAGATAACAATTTAGTAACCAAGTCTGGATTAGTAGCAGGTACAGTATGAACTCAAACATTTTTCTTTCTGAGAAAAATGACCTTACCTGCCTATTCAAGCAATGTGCCTGCAGCGTTAAGGACACATTTGTGTCTCTTATACGAGAATACACACTCGCTATATCGAGTATAAAAATACATACTTTATGCTATGGCTGGGTATCGATTCTAATTTCCTCATTCCATTTGATTTTGATTAACAACAGTTCAGTTAGATTAGATTTTTGATTATTTTTTCCCCGATTTGATTTGATTCACTTCAGTTCAATCCGATTTTGATTAATTATGGAACATCAATTCTTCTTAAATACCAAAGACATGATTAAAAACTCTACAAACATTAAATTCCAAATACATTTTGCAAAGGCAGTAACTGGTTAATTGATTTAGTTTATCAATGAAAGTAACACGTGTTATTATATATATATATATATGTATGTATAAATATGTATATGCATCTTTTGTCGCTGCGTCTTCCGGGTGGATCATCTTAACGATTGTTTTCACGATCCCTTCAATCAATCTGCCGTAATAATGTCGTACGTGCTCGTTCCTAGATGCGCATGCGCACTTCGAGTGTTTGTAGCATGTCGCTGCTGAGTTTTGGATTTAGCCATTCATCGTTGTAGGTTTACCAATCTCACCGCATACTTTGAAAATGGTGAGGCCGGCTGCAGAGACTGATGAAGATGAGCTTGCACGTTTAACTTTAAACTTACTTAGAATTTCTGAGTACATCAACCTTTACTAGGCTTTTTCAAGTAAATATCACTCCCCATTTTTAGAGTGTAGGTGTTTCCCCCGGACGAGCAGGAGAGCTGGTAGGTTGGTCTTCTGCATACGCATTTTACAAAAACTGACAAACGTATGTTCTACTACGAGAAAATCCTTGAAATACACCTTTAAGTGTTGCACAAACATTAACATCGGCAAGGATGAGATGAAAATATTATCATAATTCTAATTCAATAATTGTAAATATAAAATACCGGTAAAAAGATTCTGAATTATCTTTAAGTGCAATAAGTCAGGCCTTTCATAGATGTAAGAAAATACTTTTAAATTCATGTGAACAGTAAATTTCAAGAAAACATTAAGATACAAAAAATGGCCCCTTTAAAATTCTATTTTCTTATGAATTTATGAGAAAAAGAGATAATAAAATAATTGATTCATGGTTTTATGAATCAATATCAGGCTTGAGATGCAAAATCGCTTCAATATTGATGATTTGATTTTTTTAAACCCAGCCCTACTTTATGCTGTAGCTTGTGATTTAAAAGTGTATTCAAGAATCTTTTGTCGCTGTGACCCGCCATTTAGTTGTAGGCTGCCTAAATTTTGGCGATAGACATACAGTGTACTTGATTTTGACTTCACTTGAAGTAAAGCATGAGTTGAGGCTTGATGTGTAGCATTGTGGTATTTAAAAATAATGTTTAGATGTAATAATTTTTGTTGTCCACAGGCCCATTTACTGACTATACAATCAGAAGTAACAAGAGTGAGGGTAACCCAGAAGAACAAAACCCATTTGGCCGAGAGGAAACCCTGAAAGGTTTTGAGGCCAGGTTTCCACTCCAGTTTAAACAGTCAAAGGTAATAAAAGTATAGCATTTAATGTCACATGGTTAGAGAGTTACCATTTATGACTAGAACCTTTCCTTCTACCCATTTAGCCTGCGACATTGCGAACTGGTCTGTCCAGGGTGTCCAGTGGGGACAGTCAACCACGACTCTCCCAAAGCCCCACTTCCTGCTCCAACCCAGTATTCACTAGCAGTCAGTCAGAGTTGAGGATGACGATTAGCCCCCCAGGTAGGTTGCTTTATCGGATTCTTGCAAATGGCAACTGATGACAAAGAGTGGAACTGCCTCTTGAAGTCAAAACCAAATTAACAGCTTCTTAATTGAGCGGGACCATGCAGTGTAGCTAAGGAATATACAGAATTACAGGATTTACTGTGCTTTTATTAATTTTGTATTTGGGTACAGGGAATTTGCAAAGAATATTGTCACAGTTTGAAGGTGGCAATATGTCTGAAAATGAGACAAATGGGGGGATGAGAAAAGTAAAATTGTGATTCTGCTGAGTTGTAGGTTTACTCAGAGTAACCTTAATGATAATATATATCGGGGATGTGCAACCTAAACGATGAAAGTCGCCACAGATTTTTATCAGCACTACCGGGGGACGACATAGAACCATGCACTTGCTAAACAGATGTATGACAAATGTGCCATTTAATATACATGCATAATTGCATATATGTCTGTTTATTTTTCATTCAACCAATGTACATAACAGTAGTTTAATATATTTCATGCTCAAAGCATGTATAAAAGATCCAGCTGCCGTTTTACAATTTACAATGGGCTCTTTGCACATATCCACTACTTCCTGAACTCAATACCACTCCTTAATTTCCTGTCTTTCATGATTGGTAAAACTGATTAATCCAGGTGTGCTTGACCTCAGTAACCACAACGACAATGGGCAGACACACCCTTGATTTGAACCCGAGTGGTGTTCTCTTATTGGACTTCTGTGCTCGTCATGGATTGTCCATAACGAACACCATGTTCAAACATAAGGGTGTCCATATGTGCACTTGACATCAGGACACCATGTCGGGAAGTCGAATCTCTGATTCAGGAGAAGCAGTGTGGTTTTCGTCCCGGTCGTGGAACAGTGGACCTGAGTTCGATGATCGGCTTTGTAGTCGTGTCATCGGATTTGTGCCCGCATGTTTTGGACACTCGGGTGAAGAGATGGGCGGAGCTGTCGATATATCACCACTTGATCGTGTGTTGGCTCCGATGGTGGGGGAAGATGCCGGTCAGACTTGGCGGACCCAAACGTATTGTGAGGGTCTGCTGGGAACATCTGGTGGAATTCCCTGTCAGAAAGAGTTTCAGAACTGGCAGAACTTCTCTCTTGTCTCAAGGGAGGCTGGGGACATTAAGTGGGCCATGTTCCGCGCCTCCATTGTTGAGGCGGCCGATCGGAGCTGCGGCCGTAAGGTGGTCGGTGCCTGTTGTGGCGGCAATCCTCGAACCCGCTGGTGCAAGGGATGCTGTCAAGCTGAAGAAGGAGTCCTATCGGGCCTTTTTGGCCTGTTGGACTCCAGAGGCAGCGGAATGCGGCTTCAGCGGTTGCTGAGGCAAAAACTCTGACATGGGAGGAGTCCGGTGAGGCCATGGAAAACAACTTCCGGACGGCTTCGAAGAAATTCAGGTCCACCATCCGGCGTCTCAGGAGAGGAAAGCAGTGCACCTTTAACACTGTGTATAGTGGAGATGGGGTGTTGCTGACCTCGACTCGAGACGTCGTGAGTCGGTGGGGAGAATACTTCGAAGACCTCCTCAATTCCACCGACACGCCTTCCTTTGTGGAAGCAGAGCCTGGGGACTCTGAGGCGGGCTCTTCTATCTGTGGTCGAAGTCACTGAGGTGGTTGGAAAGCTCCTCGGTGGCAGGGCCCCGGGGGTGGATGAGATCCACCCGGAGTTCCTAAAGGCTCTGGATGTTGTGGGGCAATCGTGGTTGACACGCCTCTACAATATCGCGTGGACATCGGGGACAGTGCCTCTGGATTGGCAGACCGGGGTGGTGGTCCCCCTTTTTAAGAAGGGTTAGGGTTAGGAGGGGGACCGGAGGGTGTGTTCCAACTATAGAGGGATCACACTCCTCAGCCTCCCTGGAAAGGTCTATTCAGGGGTGCTGGAGAGGAGGGTATGTCGGGAAGTAGAATCTTGGATTCAGGAGGAGCAGTGTGGTTTTCGTCCCGGCCGTGGAACAGTGGACCAGCACAGTACACCATCGGCAGGGTCCTTGAGGGTGCATGGGAGTTCGCCCAACCAGTCCACATGTTCTTTGTGGACTTGGAGAAGGCATTTGACCGTGTCCCTCGGGAAGTCCTGTGGGGGGTGCTTCGGGAGTACTGAGTACCAATCCCCCTGATACGGGCTGTTTGGTCCCTGTACGACCGGTGTCAGAGTTTGGTCCGCATTGCCAGTAAGTCGATTTCGTTCTCAGTGAGGGTTGGACTCCGCCAAGGCTGCCCTTTGTTGCCGATTCTGTTCATAACTTTTGTGGACAGAATTTCTAGGCGCAGCCGAAGCGTTGAGGGGTTCCGGTTTGGTGGCCTCAGTATTGCTTCTCTGCTTTTTGCAGATGGTGTTGCGCTGTTGGCTTCATCAAGCCGTGATCTCCAACGCTCACTGGAGCGGTTCGCAGCCGAGTGTGAAGCAGTTGGGATGAAGATCAGCACCTCCAAATCCGAGACCATGGTCCTCAGTCGGAAAGGGGTGGCGTGCCCTCTACGGGTCAGGGAGGAGATCCTGCCCCAAGTGGAGGAGTTCAAGTATCTTTGGGTCTTGTTCACGATTGAGGGCAGGATGGAGCGGGAGATTGACAGGCGGATCGGTGCAGCCTCTGCAGTGACTCTGCCAAAAGGCGAAGCTCTCGATTTAAAGGTCGATCTACGTTCCTACCGTTACCAATTGGTCACGAGCTGTGGGACGTGATCAAAAGAACAAGATCCCGGATACAAGTGGCCGAAATGAGTTTCCTCTGCAGGGTGTCTGCCTCTCCGGGTTCTCCCTTAGAGATAGGTGAGAAGCTTGGACATCCGGGAAGAACTCAGGGTCGAGCCGCTACTCCTCCACGTTTTGAGGAGCCAGTTGAGGTGGCTTGGGCATCTGGTTCGGATGCCTCCTGGACGCCTCCCTGGAGAGGTGTTCCGGGCATGTCACACCAGCGGGAGGCCCTGTGGACAGCCCAGGACACGCTGGAGAGACTGTCTCTCAGCTGGCCTTGGAGCGCCTTGGGATCCCGCCGTAGGAGCTGGTTGAAGTGGCTGGTGAGAGGGAAGTCTAGGTTTCCATCCTAAAGCTGCTGACCCTTCGACCCGACTCCGGATAAGCGGTAGTAAATTAATGGATGGCTGGATGAATGGAAATTTACTGTGCAGTATTAACAACAAAGCATGATGGGAAAGCCTCCTTCGATTACCGTTGCTCTCTTCATGTTAGCGTCAGTCAGCTCGGTAGTGTGCACCATAAGTGGTGAGAACACATTTCAAAATAAGTACTAACAGGAAGTACAGTGTTAGCTGCCTTAATCTTGCTGGTTTAACTTCATTTAGTAAGTGTGTCTTGTGAAGTGTAAAATGTCTTATCCCATTTAATGTACATTTGCTTATTGGTTTCTCTTTTTTATGTTCACATACTTGTTCAAAAAAAAACAAAGACTGAGCATTCAATTGTAAATTGCATTTTCTATCAAATGCAATATGAGTATCATTGTAGGGAATGCTCATCTATTTTACATTGATACACAAACTGTATGTTTATTAAAATGTGAACTAAAGTGGGCTGGTCTGAGCCCTGAAATTGCAGGGCTGAAAATGAGTCCCAGTCCAGCTCTGCTCCGATGTACCCCATCGGCCAAGAGACTGAGAACTAAACTAAACTAAATGACACATCCGCCCTCCCGGCCCTGGGTTAAAATAAACATGAGCAACAGGAACAAGCATCTCCAGTGTCATCACCCTGATGTACACAGATTTTTTGTATGCAGTTTTATCATTACTGTATTGTTTTATATGTATATTTTATACTACTGTATAGTGTTAAAACTGTTGTTGCACATTAAAAAAAATTCTGACAAGCCAAATAGACAATTTTGGGGGGGGCTGTTCTCTTTACACAAATTAGGTACCAAAACCGAACCGAAACAGTAGCCTAAAAACTGGACCATACTGTAGGCTACCATTGCACCCCAAGCCGCAACACGTCACAGCAATGACCTAGACTGCACAAAAATGTCCAATATGACAGCATACATGCTATGTCATCATTTTGACACTTAATTGGCTTAAACGTTTTTTCAGGGAGTCAGATAGCATTGATATTTGAATGTTCATATAGCCTTATGCCCCCGCCAGAACATCTTGTTGCGTTGTGAATGAATATCAGCGGCTTGACTGCCGCGTGGTGCATGGGAACACCATGGGATTGAGCTCTTGTAAAACATGAAATGCAAACTAGAAAACATGTCTCCAAGCTAATTTTTTGTTTTTCATTTTAAAAATGTAATTTCAATGCGTGTGGTGCTCCAAGCAAAGCCGCACTCCCCCAAACTCCACCTAAACACAAGCGCTCTCTCACCATAGTGTATGGGCATTAGAGTGAATTTATGAATGGGACCTTAGAAAGAACTTTGACGGCATGTCTCATGACAAATTACAATAAATTTCGACGGGATTACAAGCAAATGTGCATGTTGATGAAACAATGGATTTGCAAGGAAATGTTTGTTCAAAATGTTCTTGTGACAGTGGCGACAAAGGCAATGAATTCTAAACACAAACGTGACACAAATGCGACATTTTCCGAACCCTGTCGAACTCTGACGAAACGCAATGTTTGGCAGCGCTCGCAGCTCAATGGGATAGGGGTTTAAAGCTCTCTACCCCTATCTAGTTTAGAAAGTGTTCGTCCTACCATCTTGCTTTTAGAATGCCTTGCTACAGATGAGAATATTGGTACCGAACAACCTAGTTGATGTGTGCCAACAAGCACAAACAGGAACTGACCAGTCGACCAGAAAATCAACTCAGCCCACAAGTCTTAAAATATTGCAAAGCATAAAAGAATGTTCGAGAATGGGATGAGAGCTGGCCAAGGCAGATGGTTGGAATTTTCACTTTGACCCCTGCCTTGTTTGTTAGCCTTAAACTCAAGAAATGCAAGGCACACATTTACAGTGTTGCTGTGCAAATGTCCAACCTGCAATTTGATATACAGCATGTTACCATTTATAAAAGACATATTATTTGGAACCGAAGAACCAGGTGTTCAATTACTTTTTTTTTGTTGAGTTTACATATTGTAATTTGTTTTACAACAGTACTTAACATTATTGTAGTTCCATATTTACCAAGCATGTAAGTAAGTACAGCACATGCGTGTCAAGTGAATGGATGTGAAATCAAGGAAGCCGGCTCAAAATATGCACGCACGTCTTTATAAAAAAGCAAATAATGCTGATTAAGTTAGATGGCTGTGAATGTGGCAAAGTACACATCCAGACACAGATATTTATTTATCGTGTTTAAGTCATTCCTTATGGGAAGGATTTAACCTGACACACAAAGAATGCATGGATGTAATGATAAACCCTGACTGACAGAATGCCATAATTCTGAATAACATTTTTTAAAAAGACTGTGGTAAAATGTGTTACCTAGTGTAGACTGCCTAAGAGA